>NW_016158789.1:70456-89401 GCF_001687245.7 Rhagoletis zephyria
TTGATTGATTGATTGATTTATTCATTTTTCTTTCAAAATAAACATATGTATGTAAATTACAATATTAACTTAACATAAATTATAATAAAATATTAAAAGAAAGAAAAAGTAAGGCATTCTGTAAAAAGTATTAATATTTTAGTATCGAATGCCGTCTCAAGAGGAATTTAATGCACATTAACAAAAGTGTGTGGGGTGAAATTCAGAATAAACTATACATTGTAAGATAAATTTAAATTTAATTAAGTTGGTTTATGAAAAAGCGGTGTACATGCTCATGAGATTACATATTTAGTTCAAGTTTACTAAGTTGTAGGGTTCAGCAAAATTTTGATGTCGTCGTGTGATTGTTCTAATAAAAATGATTTAACCTTTAATAAAAATGTACGCAAATTTCTAATGACTCGTATAGAACCAGGTAGCGTATTGAAAGCCTTGCAAGAAACAATACTGAAGAAGTTACTGAAGTGAGTTGTGCGAGATGTGGGAACATAAACAAACGAGTTGTGCGAGTTGTTGATAGATTCTGCGAGCTCCCCCCCCCCGAAACAAATTCCTGGCTACGGGCCTGGTTAAGGCATTTAAATATTTCGTAGGTAGGTATGTTAGTTAGGGTTTATTTATTGAGATCGGAATATGCAAAGTATTTTGGGCCTATTTTAAAAATATTAAAAATTTAAACAGTTCCGCAGTAAGCATGTGCACTCTGCAGTGATAAGTACAGCAAAATATAATTACTGTTAAAATTACTATAAAGGTTTTCAGAGCAATATCGTGTTGTGGTTAAAATACAATTCAAATTTGTTCAATATTGTGGCAATTTATTTGTGCAATAAAGTTTGGCTGATTGACATCTTATAAATTCAAACGCATTTTTCACGTCGTTCCCGTACAATTATGCCTCCAAAGCGACAAGTAATTGGCCGATCTACACCTCAAGCACGGAATAAAAGAGCATTACGAGCGTCAGAAAAAGACGAGAAACGAAATTGATCGAATACGTACTACTCAGGACCGTTCGTCTGAGACAACTGAACAACGGGAAAGAAGGCTGCAAATGTTCGAATAAGCACCGCTCGATCAAGACGAACACTGCACGCTGATTTAAATCTTGGGGCATTCCATTATGACAGTAATAATAATTACAGTCTTCATCCAAGTGTCAACATTGGAAAAATGGATAAAATTTGCATGTATTGTAGCGCCCTCAAATTTAAGAACGAAACGCCAGGAATGTGCTGCGCCAGTTGAAAAGTTAAACTGCCAGAATTACCTCTACCACCCGAACCACTATCAACGTTGCTATCAGGTGTTACACGTGAGTCAAAGCATTTCTTGGAAAACATCCGCAAATACAATTCATGTTTTCAAATGACATCGTTCGGTGCAACGAACATCGTGCGCGAAAATTACATGCCAACATTCAGAGTCCAGAGTACCATTGCCGGACGCAGATCACAAGTTTCTTCAAATTTATTTCATGGCCAACAGTGATAAACAAATTGAACAACGATGCCATTACAATGAGGGCACTAGACGAGAAATCGTGGCTGCGTTACAAGCCTTTTTCGATCAACACAATGAATTAGTTGAGTTGTTTAAAACCTCCATTCAATTAATGCCAGCCGATGACTACGCAGTTGTAATTCGAGCAGAAAAAAGACCCGTTGCCCAACACGAAAGACAGTTCAATGCACCAACAATCAATGAAGTGGCGATCGTGATAGTTAGCGAAGAATTCAAATCGTGCGACATAATTCTTCATTGTAGAAATGGCGACGTTCAGCGAGTATCCGAAACTCATCGCTCATACGACGGATGGCAGTATCCGATTCTGTTTTGGCGAGGAGAAGATGGATATCATTTCAACATCAAAATGAAAAATACACAAACAGACGAGGAAACGAATAAGAAAGTCAGTGACATGAATTATTATTCGTATCGATTGATGATTCGTCAAGACACTGAGAATCACATTCTGAAATGTCGACAATTGTTCCATCAATACATCGTCGACATGTACGCGAAGATTGAAACCGAACGACTCCTATATATTCGATTGAATCAAACCGAGTTGCGTTCTGAAGAGTACATCCATTTACGAGACGCAATCGTTAATGATGGTAACGTGAATCCAAACGAATTGGGAAGAATGGTCATATTACCGTCTACATTCACGGGGAGTCCACGGCACATGCATGAATACGCACAAGATGCGATGACATACGTTCGCGCATATGGCCGTCCAGATTTGTTCATCACATTCACATGCAATCCAACATGGGATGAAATTAAAGAACTTCAGTTAGCTGGACAATCATCTTCGGACCGCCATGATATTACCGCACGCGTATTTAAACAAAAATTGAAAGCTTTGATGGATTTTATTAAAACGCATCACGTTTTTGGAGAGACATGAAGCTGGATGTATTCCATTTAATGGCAGAAAAGTGGATTGCCACATGCACATATTTTGGTTTGGTTAATCAACAAAATTACGCAAGATCAAATTGACCAAATCATCTCAGCAGAAATACCAGATAAGGACATTGATCTAGACTTATTCGACGTCGTTACCAAAAATATGATCCATGGTCCATGTGGCGCATTCAATAAAAATTCTCCATGCATGTCTGATGGGACATGCACGAAACGATACCCAAGAAACTTGGTTTCTGATACCATCACTGGCAATGACGGACACCCACTGTATCGTCGACGATCAGTTGAGGATGGCGGCAAATCCATCGTTCTGAAAGTACGAAACGTTGATGTTGAAGTCGATAATCGTTGAGTTGTGCCATATTCACCGTTGCTCTCAAAGATCTTCAAAGCACACACTAATGTTGAGTATTGCAATTCAGTGAAGTCGATCAAATACATTTGCAAATATGTCAACAAAGGATGCGACATGGCAGTCTTCGGAGTAGGGAATGTGGCCGCACAGCTCGATGAAATCAACCAATACCAACTTGGATGCTACATTAGCAGCAATGAAGCAGTATGGCGCATCTTATCATTTGCAATCCATGAACGACATCCAACTGTAGTACACTTGGCGGTGCATCTCGAGAATGGACAGCGCGTGTACTTCACAGCAGGTAATGTACGTACAAGAGCATTGGTTTCACCGGCAACAACTTTACTGCATTTTACTCACTGTGCCAGGATGATATTTTTGTAAAGACTCTACTTTATTCTGAGGTACCGAAATTCTACACATGGAATGCATGGGCTAAAAAGTTTCAACGTCGCAAGCAAGGTAAAGCAGTTGAAGGACATCCCAATCTGTATTCCTCTGACGCATTTGGTCGTCTGTACACTGTTCACCCGAACAATACAGAGTGCTTCAATCTGCGATTGCTGTTAATCAATGTACCTGGACCGACATTCTTCCAAGATTTAAGAGCAGTCAACGGTCAGCTGTGCGCCACTTATCGCCAAGCTTGCCGGGAGCTAAATCTTCTTGAGAATGATGCACATTGGGACACTGCGCTCGCAGATGCATCGAATACTGCGCGACCACAGCAAATGCGCACGTTATTTGCCGTAATATTGACAACCTGCTTCACATCTAATCCAAAAGAACTTTGGGAAAAATACAAGGCCTACATGAGTGAAGATATTCTACATCGTTTGCACGCTGCGAATCAAAATCTGGACATTCAATTCATACCAAACGTGTATAATGAGGCATTGATTTTGATTGAAGACATATGTTTGGCAATCGCTAACAAAGCACTGATGCTACTGGGAATGCCTGCTCCGAACCGACCAGCGAACGACATTTTCGATCGTGATTTGGAACGAGAAACACACTTTGATTCTGACGAACTGGAAACATTTGTTCAGACAAATCTTCCGCAGTTGGTTCCAGAACAACGCATTGCGTATGACAGAATTATGCGTGCTATCACAGAACAAAGTGCTGGACTGTTTTTCATAGATGCGCCTGGTGGTACAGGCAAGACTTTTCTTTTTCACTCATTTTGGCAGCCATACGATCTCAAAATAATATTGCACTGGCCATTGCATCATCTGGAATTGCGGCAACTCTTTTGGATGGTGGTCGAACAGCGCATTCAGCATTGAAACTTCCGTTAAATTTGCAAAACACTGAGGCACCAACATGCAACATCAGTAAAAACTATGGAATGGGCAAAGTACTCCAAGCGTGTCAAATTATCATATGGGACGAATGTACAATGTCTCACAAGAAAGCATTGGAAGCGATTGATCGTACACTGCGAGATTTGAGGGGAAACACCCGGATCTTCGGTGGTGCACTCATTTTAATGTCTGGTGATTTTCGACAAACACTGCCGGCTTTACCACGTTCAACACTCGCTGATGAACTTAATGCATGTCTCAAATCATCAGTTTTATGGCGTCTTATACAGAAATTGACTCTGAAAACCACCTTGCGTGTACAACTACAACGGGATACATCGGCTAGTAATTTTGCAAAAGAATTAATGGATATTGGAAATGGGCGAATGCAAATTGATGATTCTACACAATGTATCACCTTGCCAGCAAACTTCTGTAGGATCACAGAAAGCATAGCCGAATTGGTGCAAAAGGGTATTCCCAAAGATTGCACAGAACTACAAAAATCATCATTGGCTCAGTACGCGTGCTATATTAGCGGCCAAAAACATCGATGTCAATACCATCAACTTCACTGTTCAGAATGGAATACCCGGCGAAACGACAACATATAAGTCCATCGATACTTTGTTGAATCAAGACGAAGTTGTCAACTATCCAACTGAATTCTTGAATTCGCTTGATTTGCCAGGCATGCCACCGCACGTTCTAACATTGAAAATTGGCGTGCCCATCATTCTTTTTCGAAACATAAGTCCACCACGACTTTGCAACGGAACCAGACTCTCAGTCAAGAAAATGATGAACAATGTTATCGAAGCAACAATTTTGACTGGAAAATTCAAAGGTGAAGACGTACTGTTGCCACGCATCCCAATGACCCCGACAGATATGCTATTCGAATTCAAACAAACAAAAAGCAGAAGGACAATCGTTGCAAGTGTGTGGGTTAAATTTGGAGAATCCATGCTGCTCACATGGGCAGCACTATGTGGCCTGCTCACGCGTCGTAAAACCCTCCGATTTATTCCTTTACGCACCAGATGGAAAAACCAGAAATATTGTGTATCCCACAGCACTTCAATAAATATCGAATTGAAACGAAACGCTGCAACAAAATCAATAAAAGGACTCAAAATGAATTGAATATTTGTGTAATGTCTTTCCTTCATATTTATTTTAGTTGGTGGCGTAGCAACGCGCGCAGGGTACAGCTAGTTTAAAATAAAATACGTATGTACATACATATATGTAAATAATATTATCAATAAAATGTAAACTAAAGTACATAAGCAACAAAATGTTCGTTTGTTTATTTTGATTTATATGCACATATGTAAACAAGCTAAAATTGAATAGAGTTTCTAAATATGTATGCCGAACCTGGACTAGTCTCGGACTAGTTCGAAATAATCCACGCCACGAACTGATCCGGAACTAGGCTAAAGTAGTTCTGAACTGCTTTCTAAATCCGCCCGAACTAGTTCGGATCCCGAACTGGCATTGTCTGTACCAAAGCATTCTCAAATACCTTTCGTTTAAAACCCATGTTGTAATATTTGAGTTAACTTGCATATGTATTTAAATAACTATAATTTGAAGAAAGTTGGCAACCCTGTTGATAAATTTGACTGGGTCAAAGCTTACACTGAAATTATATGTATATTTAAATTTACTTTTTTTATAGGAAGCAAGCCTATTCAAAAATTTTATTGGAGTAAAATATGATACCCATGTTGGATTTTACTGAAGTTCCTTATATACCATGATGCAATAATACAAGGTGTTATCGGTTGGCAGCTTCTCGCTCTAATTCCGCCGTATTTACTGTCTTAGCTGAAAGAGTGTTACTTCCTTAACAATTCTTTGCCCAATAATATAATTGAACTAGTGAACCCGCATGGCGTTAAGACGCCAAAATTGAATTTAACTTTTTAAACAGATGGAAACACTATTCAAAAACCTTAATAAGTATTGCAAATGTTTCAAATTTAAAATTTTCAACAGATGGCAACTCTCTTCAGACCATCAAACAAAATTTTAATGTTTAAACTGAAGATTTCTTAGCACTCTTTCGTTTAACACCCATATTTTAATACTATANTTGAAACAAAATTTTAATGTTTAAACGGAAGATTTCTTAGCACTCTTTCGTTTAACACCCATATTTTAATACTACATATAACATATTTTTAACTAAATTCGGCTTTTAAAGCAGGTGGCAACCCTTTTCAAAACATTTTCAAATTACTACCTTTTTAAACCCCTTTCGTCTGGACCCCTGTGGGGGACATTTTTAAATTAACTATGTAATTTCCCTGTTTAAAATTTAATTTGGTTTTCAAACAGAGGGCAACACTCTCACAGTTAAGTTAAGAAACATATCTTTTATGATTTAGTTTTTGAAATAATTTGAATTTAATTTTTTAAAGGTGGCAACTTCTTTCAAAAAGTAAACCCTCATTTCTCATCTGCGACCAAGCCTTTTAATTTCACGCCCCATTTTTAAAAATCGAGCTAAGGATGGGGATATGATGGTTAGAGTGGTCCAAAATAATAAAGTCGGAATTTTAATGCCGCCACCCCCTAGGATTGTTCTGAACCGAAAATAAATATGCCCCTATTTTTTATTTTGAAATCAAAAAATATTTAGGGAGTGCTCACAGCGCTCAAAGTTTTCCATGTATTTTATATAGGAAAAAAACAAATTTTCGTAAAAATGGTATAAAACCCTTGAAATTCAATATTTTTCAATCGTAAAACTGTGGTTCTCTTCAGGAGACTTCAGACATTAATATCCAATTGTTTATTTAACCATTTTTTTATGATTAAAGATTTTTTATTGGTCCCCCCATTGCATTTTCTAGGACCTGTAAAATATAGTTACCATGAAAAAATGGTTAAAGGAACAATTGGGTATTATTACTGGGAATCTCCTGAAGATAAGCAAAGTTTCCCGATCGAAAAATATTGATTTGCAAGAATTCTACACTATTTCTACGAAAAGTTGTTTTTTCCCCATATAAAATACATTGAAAACTTTGAGCGCTTTGAGCACTCCCTAATTTTTTTTTATTTCAAAATAAAAAATAGGGGTATATTTTCTGTCGGTATAGAACAATCCTAGGGGGTGGCGGCATGAAAAATGCGACCTTATTTTTTTACAAAGGAATAAAATGAAGTAGTGTAACAAAAGACAAAAGTAGTGTAACAAAACAAAAGCTTTAGCAAGAAAATTTTGTCAAAACTGCACTAAAATGAATAAAATAAAATAAGTTAAGGTCTCGTTAAAGTTACTAAAAGCCATTTAGTGAAAGGAGTTATTCAAACTCTAATGAAAATTACTAACAATTTGTACTAATTTACTTCGTTTTTAAAAAAGCTTGTCGGCGAATTCAGCGTACATGCATAGTTGGTTAGGTATGTATGTATACATATTTAAATGCCGGTTAGCTATTCGCGCGACAAGGTTTTTTAAAAACGAAGTAAATTAGTACAAATTGTTAGTAATTTTCATTAGAGTTTGAATAACTCCTTTCACTAAATGGCTTTTAGTAACTTTAACGAGACCTTAACTTATTTTATTTTATTCATTTTAGTGCAGTTTTGACAAAATTTTCTTGCTAAAAAATATTTTGTTGCACTACTTCATTTTATTCCTTTGATTGTACAGGTTAAATAAAAGCTTGTTTTTAAAAAATATTTTGTTTACATTATTTTTTTATTTTTACGCTGTGCTAGCTGAGTATAAAAGGATAAGTGAATAGAGAGAAATATGTATGTGGTTTGTTGATGCTCTCTAAACACAAACGCGTGAAAGACAAGCGGTCTAGCAGTGCGTGGTATTGTTGATCAATTTAATAATTTAATTAAACATACTTATTATTAAAATTTCCTTTTACAAATACCACTGTGTTCTACTGTGGTAGAAATGTCATTTTAAAAGCGCAGTTAGTCAACGACGTAGCGTAAACGTAGGTTGACGTACGTAGCAGCATATCAAATTTACTGTTGATAGAGAGAGAGAAGCAATGGCAACGTCACGCCATGCGGTGGTGAACTTTCGTTAACACGCGAATCCCATAAGGTAGATCGTGTCTGCGTCAACCTACGTCTACGTAACGTCGTTGACTGTTTGAGCTTTAAAACTTGAATCATAGAAATCGACCCAGCACATCGGCTGTTTTGCTCTCACTTTTTTTTGGCTTTTAATTTTATATACACCTAGTTACGGTGACCATCCGTCCTTTATTTTAAAGGACAATCCTTTATTTTAACTCCCTGTCCTTTATAATTTTTTTGAAAATAAAGGACGCCTTTTGTCCTTTATTTCTTAAGTCTGCATTTTTCAGAGGTAAATTTTTAAACGCAGAATATGAAAAATAAAAATATCCCTTATAAAATGTAATGAAAACCTTCGCCAGTTTGTTTCGCACCCCACTTAAGGGTTTCTACTTAATCGGTAATCTTTGTACAATCTATAAAGCACAGGGAAAGTTGTGCCCAGGATCGTGTTGCACGCTGAGTTTCCAGTTCCACTGAAAGAGAACANCTGAAGGGTTTCTATTTAATCGGTAATCTTTGTACAATCTATAAAGCACAGGGAAAGTTGTGCCCAGGATCGTGTTGCACGCTGAGTTTCCAGTTCCACTGAAAGAGAACAATAAACCCCCTGCTGCACAGTGGTTCAAAACTGGCATTTAGTGTTCATAATTCACTGAAGCCTTAATTTTTCACTTAACTTGATTAATTTTTTTTTATGAAAGCTAACAATATTTACAAGAAACCAGTTGAGCCTGATTTCTGAACTTTTATTTGATTATATTAAATTGTTTAGTGCGAAATGCAGAAGTAGCAATTTTGAAGAAAATGTTCCAGTTAATAAATGTTACATAACAAAAGGTAGTTGAAAACAATTGTGTGGTTCTCCCAAAACAAAACAAAAAAATACACAAAAAAAAATTGTAAATGTTATAAAAAAAATTTCATCAAAATAAATATATTTTTTTTGGTGTTTAGTAAAAATTGGTTGAAAAATGAAGGCGTTGGTGCATTATGAACATTAAATTCCAATTTTGAACCACAGTGTGTTGGCTTCGTTGTGCAGTATGAATTATGGTAAACGGATTTTGGCAGCAAAGGATGGCGAAGTCCTTGAAAAGGATTTGGCTTAATTTTTGGCTACAGCAGGGGAACTTGTACAATTAAATAACATAATAAATTGGTAAATATTTGATTTAAATTACGATATGGGTAAGGTACTTTTATCATACAAGTTGTATGTACGTATTCCCAAATCATTTTGAAAAAAAATGTCCTTTATTTTACGTTGGTTAATATGGTGACCGTTTACATAGTATAGATTAAAGATAATTTTCTGTTTTATTTAAATAAAGTATTCAATTGCATTACTAATTAGTAAATGTTTTGTTTAAAATATTTTTTATAAGAAAAAATTTAATAATTTAATATTGAGCTATAGGCCGTATGTTAAATAAAACATGAAATGTTTTTCTGTTTTATTCACTTTTTATTTTTATATTGGTCGATGTTTCGCCTTCAGTCTGAAGCAGGGACGTGAACCGGTTTTGAACCGAACCGGTTTTAAACCGGAAAACCGCTTTTTTCTATTAATTAACTAAACCATTAACCGAACCGAAATTTTCCACAAATGTTTGATCCGAACCGAAAACCGAACCAGTTTCTACAAAGGTTTAAAGGTTCGTTTCAACCAATTTTCAATAGATCAATATACCTACTTTTTTCTTTTTGATAAACATGGTAGTACGTACCGTGGCAACGTAAAGGCAACCCATCTCATTTGACAGACACTTGGCCCTTAACCTTGCGCGTTGTTGCACTTGACACTTAAACTTGCGCGTTATTTTTTTGTTTTTCGAACCGTTGAACCGAACCGAAACCCCGGTTCAAAGATAAAAAAAAACCGCTTCGACGAACCAATCCAAAAGTGCAAAAACGGTTCGAACCGCTGAACCGAACCGACCAATTTTTTCATCCGGTTCACGTCCCTGGTCTGAAGGCATCTTCATCGACTAAAATAAAACTAATAAATAAAATAAAAAAAAAACTTTTTAATATACAACGCTTTTATAAATGGACAAAAAAGTAGAAAATAATATTTCTCAGTCCCACAGAATTTGTTTTGATAACTTTTGATTTTGAAATTTTAGCAAAAGTTATTATAAACAATTAATGACATTGAAATCGAAAAACGTGGAGCGCATGCAGTACAAAGCATTCGATTTCATTGACAATAGTCAAACTACATAACATTCTACAGCGAAAGTACAAATTTGAGATCGATTTTAAACGGTCGTTATTCATATGCCCACATACATACATATGTTACTTTCCATATCAATTCAAGTGTATTACATGCGCCCCACATTTTTTTTTGTGTATTTGTATATTAAAAAGTTTTTTTTTTTAATTTTATTTATTTTCTACTTTTTAGTCTTGTCTGTACAAAATTTTGCAATAGATATTAAAATAATTCAACTTGCACTGAAAAAGAACAGAAGACTATGTAAGCACAATATTGTTTGCTCACATTTAGTATAAACATACGTATGTACATACATACATATAGCAGCAGTTTATTTCATTTAAAGAAATGGCGTGTCGTCCATTTCCGCTGTGACGTATATAAATAGTGCATATATTTAGGCGCAATATTCAACTTCTTCTGGCGGGGCGACATCTAGTCTTCTAATTGTATCTCCTTGATATGATGCCTACGACGAGGTTGATATCTGGACTAGGTCTGCCATAAATACCTTTGCTATATATATAGTATGGTGGTCTGGACATACAACATTGCAAGTTGATAAAAGCGTTGTAAAAAAAGTAAATAAAACAGAAAAACATTTAATGTTTTATTTAAGATACGGCCTATAGCTCAAAAATAAATTATTGAATTATACTAAACTAAATAAGAAAAAAGGTATTTTTCCCTTTAAAGCGTTTTTCTCAAATATATCAGAAGAAAGGGGCTTAATCGCCTTTACAACGGTACCAATTGTTTAAAATTCGGTTGTTAATTTTTATGTTTAAAATATTTTTTTTTATAAAAAAAAGTTTTTTTTCCTTTAAATGTGGATTTTCTCAAATTTTTATATACGAAGTATACAAATATGCATTTCAGAAGAAATTAGTTTAATCGCCTTTACAACGATAACAATGTTTTAAAAATCGGTTAGTATTTTTTTGTTTAAAATATTTTTTTTTTATAAAAAAGGTATTTTTTCTCTTAAATGTGTTCTTTCCCAGATTTTTATATACGAAGTATACAAATATGCATATCAGAAGAAAAGGGATTTAATCGTCTTTACAACGATCGCAACTTTTTAATAATCCGTGTTGAGGAATGATATAAAAATAACATATCTGGTTTTGCCCTGCTTGAATAGACAAAGCTGAAAATAATTATCACTAATATCAGCAGTTTTTGCATATTTTCTTATTTTTTTCATTCTTACATATGTATATATATAAGGCGCAAATATGTATATACTCTGTCACTTGAACCGTTTCTTTTCGATCGAGCGCAATAAAGAATTCAACCAAACACATTAAGCTTTTTTCTCGATCTGGCGATACATTTAAGACTTCAATTCATCGCCAGAAGCTGGTTCTTCGAGCTGGATAGCGCTCACGGAAATACAGATTAAGATGCAGAGAGATTGGGCAGAATTAGTACAGCTGCGAGGACGAATAAAAGGTTCCATCTCGCGGTTAAGTGAATATGCTGATAAGCCACCTGTAGATTGTCAGCCTGAAGATGTAGGAGCACGGTTAGATCGAGTTTTCAATCGTCACCACAGCAATGTACAAGTTTAGCGATGATCCGGACTATGCAGACCCGGATGTAGACTTTGCCATTTACGAAGAGAAGGTTATGTTTGCACGTGGTCGACTTCGCGCATTATACTCTTCGCTAATGCCAGCGATCCCCAAGGAAGTCTGTGATACCCTGACCAGACTCACGGAGCAACAAACCAAGATTTTACAACAAGTTTCGGCGGCATCAACATCAAAAAATGGTTTTAAGTAAAATAACCTACCCAAAATCGTCATCCCTCCCTTCAGCGGACAATACAAGGCTTGGCCATCATTTAAAGATTTGTTTATTAGCGCAATTCATGAGCAACCTAATCTGACTAACACTCAAAAATTTCATTAATTAAAATCACTCCTCAAAGAAGACGCTGCTCAAATTCTAACACATATTCCTGTTACAGAGAGTTCCTATGACACCGCGTGGAATCGGTTAAATGAGCGTTATGATCGACCTCGCCACATTGTCGCTTCGTTCATCGAATTATTTATGTCGTTAACTGCTGTTACTGAAGAGAATGCATCAGGTCTTCGAAAGATTTCTGATGGAGCAAACGAAGTAATCCGTGGGTTTGATGCCATCTCCCGGAGTGACAGGGACTGCTGGTTAATTCGTCTGTTCGAAACTAAATGTGGATCAAACAACCATACATTAGCAACATGTTCATCCTATTTAAATATTGCTATCAGTGACCGACGCTCACTTATAAAGGATTAAATCGCTATGCTTTAATTGTCTTAGCTTAGGGCATACATCATCCATATGCAAATCCAAGTTTATCTGCAAGCAATGCAATCGGCGCCACCATACTTCCCTACACGTAAGCTCGTCAGATACAACCCAATAGTCGCCGCCCCAGGCCAACGCTTCCGCAGATCGTGATACATCTGCTGTCGGATCAGTAGCTAAGGGACCCTGGTCGACCGTAGCCCACGTATCACACCCAACATCGTCGTTTGTTGATGCTATGCGGGATATGGATACTCCTGAACCCGCATCACAAATCCCACTAAAAAATTTTTTGCCTACAGCAATTGTCGATGTTCAGAATAACCGTGGAAATCTTATTCCGTGCCATTTATTGCTAGACTCTGGTTCGGAACTGTCCTATATCTCAGAAAATTGTGCCCAAAGGCTATGCTTACACGAGGATGCATTTCATTATTTCTTAAATCTCGAATCTCAAATAATAACTTATTAGCACAGTGCATGTACTAAGCAACATAACTACACCTCTACCAGCAACAACTATCAAGAGAAGTTCAGAAAGCGGGTTAGAAGATATTCAACTTGCTGATCCGTCTTTCAATGTATCGTTGCCCATTGATATCCTCCTAGGAGCCCAATACGTTTGGAATATTTTCGATTGTAAGAAAAAATTTGACGCCTTTGGCAACCCTATAGCTATTTCCACAATTTTCGGATGGGTCGTTACATCAATCGCTGTCAAGAAAGAAAGTTCTTCAACCACATCATTTGTAACGACAATAAACATTGACAAATCACTTCAAAGGTTTTGGGAGCTTGAAGAGGTTTATCTTCCCAAATGTGTCGATCCAGACGGCGCGTTGGTTGAAGAACACTTTTTAAATACAATGAGACGCGGACCCGGTGATAAATATACAGTGAACCTCCCATTTAAAGAAAATATGCCAACCTTTTCGGATACCCTACAGGGGGCACTTTCTCGATTCTATTCAATGGAGAAACGTTTACTTGGAAACCCCACATTGAGACTTCAGTATATTGATTTTATGCGACAGTACGAAGCGCTGGGTTATATGTGTGAACTGCAACCATTCCAAGGTACCCTAGAAGAGGCTTCGATATTTTATATTTCACACCATCCCGTGCTCGGGAAAAAACTGAGGATAGTTTTTGATGGATCCTTTGCTGACTCCAAGGACGTTTCATTGAATAGCGTATTACAGGTTGGGCCTAACATTTATCGAAACTTGTTCGCTGTTTGTTTAAAATTCCGTCTTCATTGATTTGTTTTTACGGCGGACATTGTAAAAATGTTTCGCCAAATTTGGGTTGCTAAACATCATCGGGACTTCCAAAGAATCCTTTGGAGAGAAGATCCCAGCCATCCATTGAAGCGCTATCAGTTATGTACGGTCACTTATGGGACAGCGTGTGCTCCCTTTTTATCGGTTAGAGTTCTGCAACAGATAGCTCATGACTATCATACAACATTTCCTCGTGGAAGCCGCATATTGTTAGAAGACTTCTACGTTGACGACGTTTTGACAGGTGCCGATTCAGAGTCAGAGCTGATAGAACTGCGTGATGAGCTGGTGAAATTATTGAAAATGGCGGGTATGGAGCTCAGCAAATGGGTATCCAATTCCACACAATTGGAGGAGGAATGGCCTGCGCAGCATGAGATGTTTCCGGAAGAAGTTACGAAACTTCTTGGGCTTTATTGGAACCCTACAGAAGACATATTAACTTATAGTGTTCGAACACAAGCTCAGCGGGCCATTAACAAAACCCAAATCCTATCGGATGTTTCTAGACTATTTGACCTGTTGGGTCTTTTGGCTCCTATCGTTGTGCGATTCAAAATTATGTTTCAATTGCTTTGGTTGCAAAATTTGTCATGGGACGAAACCTTGTCTCCCAACTTGGCAGAAACATGGGCCCAATACCAGCAGGATCTCAGTCAAGTAAATGCAATAAAACTTCATAGGTTTGTGTCGAATCATGTCGACAAATTCGAAATTCATGGGTTCTCAGATGCTTTTAGCAAAGCGTATGCAGCAGCAGTTTATGAGGTGGGTTTTGTTGAAGGCTGAGGTATGCTCAGCCGCTCCAGAGTCCAGCGAAGGTCCCACTAACCCCCACCAAATAAAACACAATGATTTGTGTATTAAGTCGAACACACCCACACACACACGCGGCTATCTAGAAGGCCGGCAACTTGTCGTGCAGGGGAGAGCGGAAGGTAAAGAGCGAGAGTCGGCAGTCGGTATCGGAGATTATCCGGCGGGTAATTGTACGGTGACGGGAGTGTTACTAGTGACAGCGATATTAGCAGTGGTACGTGTCAGTCGTAGCGAAGAGCGTGGCAATGAGAGCAGTCGCGGTGGTTGTGACGGCGGCAGTAATTTTAGCGGCCCCCGGTGATTAGCGCAGCGGTACGGGCCCTAATGGTGGCAACGGTTATTGCGGCGGCCCTGGGTGACGGTGAATAGCGGGCGGTCCTCGGTAGAAATGTCGGCCTTAGGGCGGTAGCGGTGCTGGCGGTCCAGATTGGTGATACCTACGGACAACTGATGATTGTTGAGTTCATGCTGGCAGCTTTAGCTCTGGTTTTGTATGAACCGTTTGAGAAGTGAATAGGCTTATTCCGTGTTATGGCTTTTGCGCAGTGAACTTCTTCCATCTGTTGGTGTGCATGAGTATCCAAGTTGCTGTTTGTGAAATCTGCATGTGCTTACCATGCCAGCTTCGCGTATTCGTATGTACGCCTGTATGTATGTACATAGGGGTGCTTTTAGTCTTGTTGGTATGTTAGTTTGTGTGCACGCCTACCAGTATGTATGTATGTATGTTCATATATTGGTACCTATGTGCAGTTGTAAAACGTATGCTAGGGTGATGTTGAATATGTTATTGTGGCGTAGGCAAAGCTACGTTACAAGTTTATTTGCGATTTGAAGGTGATGGTGGTCAGAGCAGTGTTTCACTACTCGCCGCGAAAACGCGAGTGGCACCTTTAAAGATGATCTCTCTACCCAGACTTGAGTTGTGTGGTGCTCTCTTACTGGCTCGCCTAGTTAAAGTAATTATCGAAACTATTCCGCATCGGGATCCTAAGGTGTATGCTTGGAGCGATTCCACAATCGTCATGTCATGGCTTTCGGTACCGCCTGTTAAACTAAAGAGTTTTGTAGGCAATAGAACAAGTCAAATATTAACCGTTCTTCCGCGAAGCATTTGGCATCATATAGCTTCAAAAGAAAATCCTGCGGATTGCGCATCCCGTGGAATGTCTGCAGCCGCGCTTCGAGATTTCGACTTATGGTGGAAAGGTCCGTCATGGCTTAGAAGCGATACCGAATTCAATGAAGCGTTAAAGAAAGGTAGCCGTTTCACTTTTCAAACAAATGACGAAGTTTCAGGTGAGATGAAAAATAACACCATCACTATGCTAACCACAGAGAAGGCAGAACGCAACGTAATTGATTTGTTGATAGACCGCATATCCTCATGGCAACGATTACTTCGGACAACAGCATACGTTCTACGCTTCACTAATAATGCTCGCAAACGTGCTGTCAAAACAACGTCGCTTAATTTAGTCTTTGACGAAATATGCAAAGCTCGCAGTATTCTTTTGCGACACACTCAAGGATGCTTCAGAGAGGAGGTGCAAGCACTGAAGCTAAAAAAAGAAATAAGTCGTCATTCAAAAATTCATAAGTTAGCACCGTTTCTGGACAACAATGATCTTCTTCGCGTTGGAGGAAGAATTTCTCAATCAGAATTATGTATGGACAAAAAGTTTGTTTACGTATTGCCATAAACGTCCAAGGCGGCAAAACCAAAGTAGCGGTTTCGGGAATGCGCCACCTTCAGTTCATTACACCATGCTACGTTTATACGCATGCATAAGTCGCTTTAATTCATTTCGCCGCGATTCAAAACATATGTATAAACTGAATTTCAATTCGCTTTGAAAGAGCGAAGTGTTTTGGCTCACACTCCATTTCAAATCGGTAGTTTATTTCTCCAGACAGTTAGAAAGAGTGTATAAACACCGCTCTCACTCAAAGCGAATTGGAGATCAGCTGTTCCGCTCAAATTCCAAATAATCGCATCAGTATTTAAAAGCTGATTAATAATAATCGTTCTTTTTCTTTGCCACGATTTTATAATGCCGAATAAAACTAGATTTTTATCACTTTCCATTATGTTAACTTATAAAATGTCAAATGAAAACAGCTGATTTTGTTTGCTTTTGAAGACGGTTACTTTGATGCCGATATAATGCCATGTTCTGACCGACATCGAAAACATGTTTTCGTTGCTGAAACTGGTTTTCGACCTAAAACTTGTGTTTTCGTCCATTTAAAATCTGTCAAACGAAAACCAGTTTTCGCTGAAAACTACTTCAAAACTCACGTTCCACTCATTCCAATCGGTGTCTTCACTAGTTTTTTTCGATTATTTATCGAAGTGGAAGTCATATTTTATCATCTTTAATACACCATTTCGGATTTATTGTTAATTGGCTGGCCAAAGTACAATAAGAATGAAAGTAAGAGGTTGCTAATGAAAAAACAATGAGGGAAAACCATTTTGGTTTGGTTTTTGCGTAACGAAACTGTAATCAGAGGATGTAAGTAATGTCAGCGAAAACACTAACAGCCGGTGTGAACAGTCTTCAGCCCACAATCCCAAAACTCGTTTTCAAAGTGTTTTCGTTGTCGGCCAGAACATGGTATAAAGCCGTAAGTATAAACACTAGAGCGAAATGTGTACGGTGTCAATGCGCAATTAAGTCGATTATTCTGTGCGTATAAACGTAGTAAGAAATATACAGTAAACTCATCCCTCTTTGCAGCCACAGATAGAAGTAGACTGTTCTAATAGTTCGCGGAAATAATTATTCTTATAAACCCCTTATTTTTATTATACATATATTATAAAGCATTAATGGGATTTATAGTACATCAGAACTTATACTTATTAGGTACATACATAAAAACATATTACAAACTGACTGATATATGAGTGTCATGAGTTGAGGGAAACATGTCGTCACTTACTTTGTATACAATATTGGAGGAGAAAATATATTCAGAATTAACTTTTTGATTAAATGTTTCTTTAACAGAAACAATAATATCTGAGAATCGTCTTACTCTAGTTTAAAACAAAATGGTCCTCTACCCGGAATATCGACAAAGTTCACCTGCACTGAAGCAAACGCAAGACCGTTGTTAAATTTACGGAAATTCTCCAAATAGTTTTTTGAGATGTCATCATTGCGCTCAATAAGTTCTTTCCGCTCATCGCGGACAGAAATTGGTTTTAAACTCACTTTGCTCTTGTGGAAACAGATGGATGCAGTATTATCAGCTGCCTCGCCTGGATAAAGTTTAGCTGAGTAAAACTCACATATCTTCTCCATGCGTTCAGCACAATTTGATTCTATCTCATCGTCTTTAAGGAAGAGACGTGCACCGCAATACGTCTTTGGTAGCTTTTCTTGCCGCCTCCTTGCACTGACATCTTCACTTAATCGCTGAAAATGTGAGGCCCCAAAACACTACTAAATTGGGGAGTGAATTGTTGCCTTTGTTCGGCCCGTTGTTTCTGCCTTTGGTTCCGCATACATTCCCTAGCTCGTTGCAAATAGATCTGCCGTTGTTGCATATCTTGGTTTATTGGAAGGCGTTTTTTGCGATCAGCTGACACTCCCATACACTTTTTTCGAGGCATTGTTATGCGTAATTATATTAAATTGAATCCTATAGTAGTAAAAATGGTCATTACGATCAACAAAATAACTTTTTGAAATTATAAGGCTACCGATTTTATGTAGACCTTATGAGATAAACGCAATATGTCAGTATATCTAATGCAAAAATTTTTCTGTAAATGAAATGTTGGATTGAAAATCACCAAAAATACCATAATACCAAACACCAATATGCTTACCATACCAATAATACTCGTAATAAATGTATTGCTTAGCAAGTCTCATAAAAGGAATATCCGAATATTTTTCCGACAGGGTAGCCAGAAACAATATGGGCTGCAAATAAGATTGTGATGCGAAATTTACAAAAAATACCATAATACCAATATACATATGAATATACTTACCGTATCTACAATTTACGCGATAAATATATTTCCCAGCTTTTATCATAAGAGGAAAAAGTCAATATTTTTAACTAACAGCGCAGCCTGCTGCAATTCTTATTATTGAAATTCCTATTATTTGGATTACAGTTATG
>NW_016158789.1:89426-98456 GCF_001687245.7 Rhagoletis zephyria
ACTTAAGAAAGTTTTATTATATGGCAGTTGAGAAGTGCATGTACATAAATTTCATTAATTTAATGAAGGAAATTTTTGCACATGCAGCAGTACATAGCATGCATTTAGGCGCCTGGTGTTAGCAGTCGCGCCGAAACATGTGGCATCACCATAATAACACTTAACTTCAAAATACTGTGCTATTGTGACTTCAAGCTTAAATTCAAAGTATGCTCTGCCTAGTCGGATGCATCCTCCGGACACTGCTTCCGGAGCATTCTGCGGACTCTGCATGGCTTACAACCATGCGGAGGTGGTAATAGTTGATTACCATTGGCCACAGTGCCTACCCACTACTTTTTGGTCCAATAAATATTTTTTTTATATACATACATGCAAACATACTGGTCTCCCCTCTCACTGAGTTATTCACCACAGATGGCGCGCTTTAACGGCTTCGTTCATGTACGAATTGTGTGATTTATATTGCAGAATTGAGTAAGAATTCGCGAACGATTTCATGAAATCATGAAAACTAAAAAAAAATGCATAAATATTTAGCGGCTATCAATACTAATCAAAAGTTTTGAAACATTTTATTTGTAACTTTTTATTTTTATAGTTAAATATTTAGGTGTTTTCTGATATTATTTAAACTATAATAATCTATTGGGGGAAAATGGTGTATTTAAAATTTTTATAAAGAAATAATGTTTTCTTGATGTTGTATTTAGTAGTAAAGATATATATACTCGTATATAAATATATATAAGAACTGAGGAATACAAAAAGCATTTTATGTTAAAGCTTTCGATTTTTAATGCCATCTAAAGTGCACGATGACTCACACGTGAAAGATTTTGTTAGTTGTGACGACTTTATATAATTTTCACCAGTTTATAGTTACGGTATGCGTAGTAGCGTGTAAAGCGCGGTTTCCAAATCGAATACCAATACGATCACAATATGGTTTTCGGCTTTTATATTTGAATTTATGTAAGTATATTCACTACATTTAGAATGAAAAAATTAATTTGATGTAAATTACTTGGAAAAAATTGTATTTATTTATTACTTCAATAGTAAATATTTTACTGTAAAAAATTAATAATAGATTACCTACTTATTAACGGATAGGCCTTTTAAAAGATCGTAATTGTATAAAAAATGTTGTGCTCACTTTACGAATTCGTACCTAATTCTGTAAACATTTTTAACCTCATAATTCATGAACAAAGGAAACCCCTATAGCGCGCCATCTACCGACTGACAGCGGCAATTAGTATTGTTAAACGTCTGAAGTGCTATTGTGACTGTAGGCTCGGTTTGTTTTTGTTTATTTGTTATTGACGTTTGGTTTTCCTTCTTTTTGCTCATGAATAAATCACAATAAGCAATTTTCAGAGTTGTATTCGCGAATTCAATTTCGCTGAAAATTCATACACAATTTCACGTGATATTTTTTTTATATGGTCAAATTGAGAATTGTATCGCGATTTCAGCTGAAATTGAGGACAATGACGAAATTGCGCAATTCAGGCATCGTGGAAATACCCTTTATGAATTTGATACCACAACTTTGATATTGTACCACATTTTCCAATTTTTGGCTATTCTACAATGTTTTTTTTATTTTTATTTCATTGACTACTGCAAATTATACTATACATATAATATAATTATATAAGAAAATTGAGGTTATTGAAGCACACTATTTTCCTAACGGTGATTTTTTCAATGTTGTTCCAAATTGTTTAACATTATTTTAAAATTTCCTTTGTTTATTTATAAATTAACGGTCTTAATATTGAGCACTATACTATTTAATTCCTTATTATTCTTTTCTCTCTTATTGACGCGTCCCATGATTCAATTATAAAAGGATAATTATGAGATAATTATTGGCAGCCGCGGTTTAACACTGTTAACAAAACAAAAGGTTGCACTTACGAAGGACAGAGAAAGAGGAAGAATGAAATTCCTTAGTGCGAAAATGGTAGTAGAAAAGTACGCAAAGTCGGCAATTAGTAGTGAATTTCCTTTTGCGAATTCTAATGTATTTGCAGGAAAATTGGCATTTCAAACGAAGTATTAAGAATTATACGTGAATTTTGTAATTTATTTCATTGGTTAATTGTGCTTTATTTGAATATAAAAATAAACATATTGCACAAAAAACGTATACTTCTATTTCACACGTACATAAGCTACTATTTTTTTAATTTGCAAAGAAGCAACACGGTGCCACGGCTAAGGGAGCTGTGCGAGAGAGACAACTGTCAGTTTATCGAACCATTAATTATTGAATTATGTGTGCGCCCACCACTGTCGTATGCGGTGTAAGCGATGCTGCAGTCACAATAGTGCTTCAGTACAAAATACCTTTATTGTGGCTTAACAATGGTAAATTAAAAACAAATTTCTTTACTTCAGAGGAGTTATGACCATTAATATTACCTAATAACCACTCAGGGTACCTCTGACTTTTCAAATGACACCTCATTAGTGGAACTGCTTACATAGGAAAGTAGAAAAAGGGCCAAACATCCCATAATACTGCCAAAGCAGCACAAGGTTACCCATCTTTTACTTTTGGATGAGCACCAACGACACCTTCACCCAGGAATATCAGCACTTTTTGTAATAGTTCGTCAGAGATTTTGGGTGTTGGGGGCCTGAAATCTTTACGTAAAATAACCTACAACTGTTCGAAGTGCTTTCGTTTACGCCAGGCTTTAACGTCTCAGCTCATGGCTGATTTGCCGCAAATTCGTGTACGTCAAGCATTTTCTTTCCAGCATTCAGGAGTCGACTACGCTGGACCAATTACTTTGAAGTTGTATCGCGGAAGAAATGCACGTCAATCAAAGGGATATATCTGCATTTTTGTGTGTCTGGCCACATCCGCAATCCACATAGAGTTGGCTAGCAATTTATCTACTGATTGTTTTTTGTCCGCCCTTCGTGGTTTTATGGGACGCCGAGGTAAATGTACACAGATATTTAGCAACAATGGGCGAAATTTTGTTGGAGCTGCTCGAGTTTTGAGTGAGATGTACCGGCTGGTAAGAGCACAAGAGCGTAACGACATAATTAGCGAAGCAATGGCTCAGGATGGAATACGCTGGAATTTCATTCCACCTCACGCACCCCACTGGGGTGGAATTTGGGAGTCGGCCGTTCGCTCCGTGAAACTGCATTTGCGCCGTGTAATTGGAAATTCTACGCTCACAGCTGAACAACTGAATACACTCTTGATACAGATTGAAGCTGTGGTGAATTCAAGACCGATTGGTGAAGCTCCGGATTCTGACATTAATTACCTATCCCCCTTTCATTTTTTAATAGGTCGACAACTTACCATAGTAACGGAAGGTAGCCTACGTGACATCAGGGAAAACAAACTGGACTATTGGCAACATGTGCAAAATATGTACCAAGGATTTTGGCGCCGCTGGCATCAAGAATACTTAACCTCGTTACAAAATCGGCCGAAGTGGAACAGACGTACTAAAAATTTAGCAGTTGGAGACATTGTGGTAATAAAGGAGCAAAACACACCTCCTGCCGTCTGGCCAATGGGTAAGGTGTTTCCGGGGGCTGATGCGCTTGTCCGCGTGGTGAAACTTCGCACAGTACATGGAGAAACAACACGACCAATAACAAAGTTTGTGGTTTTGCCAGCTTCTGAAACAGTGTTTCAGCGGGGGCGGAATGTTGAGGAATGCTATAAAAGTAACATATCTGGTTTTGCCCTGCTTGAATAGACAAAGTTAAATAATTATCGGTTTATGCACAAACCATACGGTAGCACTAATATTAGCAGTTTTTGCATAATTTCTTATTTTTTTCATTCATACACATGTTTATATATAAGGCGCAAGTATGTATACACTCTGTCACCTGAACCGTTTATTTTCAATCGAGCGCAATTATTCAATAAAGAATTCAACCAAACACATTAAGCTTTTTTTCTCGATCTGGCGATACATTTAAGACTTCAATTCATCGCCAATCCGATAGTATTTTTTTTTGTTTAAAATATTTTTTTTTTATACAAAGATGCATCTTTTTCTTTAAATGTGTGTGTGTGGGCATTTAATCAACTTTACAACGATATAAATTTTTTAAAAATTAGTTCAAAATTGTTTGAAATATAAGGAATTTAATTTTTCGAAGACCTGAAATTTGACCCCTTATAGCACCTGTAATATAAGTTTGCACAAAAAAAGCTATATACCACTTAAATAAGAGCAAAAGGAGGACTACGTCTATATATTCTTAGGTTTTAAGTTATTTATATGCAATAATTAAATATAATTTTAACCAAAGGTCCTATTTCGAACTTCGAAGGCCCATATATCAATTTCGCTGTATGGATGCAGATATTTAAATGCCGGTTTGCTATTCGCGCGACAGACTTTTTTAAAAACGAAGTAAATCAGTACAAATTATTAGTAATTATACCCGAGCGAACTTGTGCACAAGGGTATATTAACTTTGATCACATAACGGTTATTTGTAACAGGCAAAACGAATCGAGATAGACATAGACAAATGTATACATAAATGATCAGAATGATAAGAGAAATCGATTAAGCGGTGACTGTCTATCCGTCCGTCCGTCCGTCTGTGCACACAATAACTCGAGTAAAGATTTAGATATCTTAACGAAACTTGGTACGTGTACTTCTTTCAGGCGTAGGACGGATGGTATTGAAAATGGGCAGCATCGGACAATAACCACGCCTACCTCCCATATAACGGTAATTTTCCGAAATACGAAAACTGTGATATTTTAGTAACTACTGAAGATTATTCACTCAAAATTGATATTTACAATACTTTTTAGACAAAAATTATGAAGCCACGCCCACTTATGTTTACATGTGTATATCTTGGTAATCGCTCAACCAATTTCTCCCAAACTTGGTACAGTTGTTGGCCTTGGTACAGCATACCAAATTTTTTGAATCGGACAATAACCACGCCCACATCACATATAACGGTAATTTAGAGAAATACGAAATTTTTGATAAATCAGTAAATGCTAAAGCTAATTTTTTAAAATTGGTGCTTTCAACAATTCATTACTCACTTATGATCAGGGCCGTAGCCAGGATTTTTTTCGGTTGGGATTCTGGCAAAAATTGTTTTTTAGTTTCACTTCTATTTCAACATATTTTGATTAAAAGAAAAATACTGACAAAAATAAAATACTTCACACAAACAACAAAAAATATAATCGATAATCGCAATTGCTTGAAAATTTTGAAATGCGCTTAGTGGCATTGTGCTACTATGATAGCACGGCCGAGTAATCATAGTCAACTTATGTACAGTAGTCGAACAAATTATAGCCGCACCAAAATTTCACAAGTTTTAAAATATTATTTTTGCTGTTAATTTGGTTTGGTTAGTTTTTTATAGTTCATTCGTATCTCAATTGTGTGAACACCCAAAATATTTTTCTTTATCCCAATCAAAAAAATTAATTTGTTGAAAATTTTCAATAGAACATCGCTGTATTGTACCAATCTTTTGACTACAAAAAAAATGTGTCCCTTTTTTTACCAATAGCACAATATAAAAATGTACAAACCAGTACAAATGTACCAATCGAGTGACACTGCCTTAAAACTTTATGCAATTTTAAAAAAATTCAACACACAATTAATTGAATTCTAAGTATGCAGTTGTGTAGCCCATTGAATTCTAGTAGAACAAAGTAAAAGTTTCAAATGGCTAAATACTTTATAATTTTTAAAAAAGGTAAAAATTTGTACGAAGGTTTGTTGAGTTTTTTTTTAATATTGCACTTACAAACAGCGTTATGTGATTTTATAATAGTAAGCCATAAAATAAAAAAATGTCTACAACAACATTAAAAAACAAAATCGCAGTGTGGTAGTTTTTGCAAATTTTATATAAAAAAATTTAATATAGCGAGTTTTGAAACAGTAACTTTTACATAGCTATCTTTTTAGCTTTTCGCGTTCTCTCTTCCATGAAGATTGGTCTTCTTCGTTTTTACGACGCCTTCCACTAGGCACCGACCCTACCACGTTTTCTAAGTTCATCAGAAGATGGAGACTTAATAATACATAAGTATTATATCGAGTTTTGCGAAAGTAGTTAATATTTGATGCTACTTTTTTCAGAATATAGAAAGATTTTGCACTGTATTGTTAGTGGACATGAAACTACTTTAAATACTGGTACGTTAGTCACCAAAAACTAAAAATCGAAAAAAATTTACATAGCGCACTTTGCAAGTGAACTACTCAAATTTGGAAACTTGGATTTACACGGGTTTTGTTAAAGAATGAACTATATTTTTATAAAAAATAACAAAAGTTCAATAACAACAAAAATAATACGTTATAACTTAGCAAAAAGTGGTTCGGCTATAATTTTTTGACCACGGTATGTATTTTTTATATCTTTAATTGGACCTTCACATTGTATATAAAGGAAGTGTATAACAAAATTTAAAAATATATGCCTTTTTTCATGGAAAACTGAACCTCAGAGCACAAGCTTTTTTCTTTATAAAACTAATAAATGTGTGGATAAGACATATGTACAAATCTTGAATCAACTTAAAAAATAGCAAATTAAATCTTTAAATGCATTTTTATTGTCTTTTTTAAAACGTTTTAAAATCAAGTTATAAGCAAATTTTTTTTAGTAGGTTTAAAGTAGGTTGTGTTGAAAGTACTGTCAAATAATTTGTGATTCTTAATTCAAGTGGTTGGTAAGAAAAATATGTAGTGCACCTCATCTGCGTTTAATAAAATTGTATTATATATTAAACTAGCCGACCCGGCGGGCTCCGTCCCGCCCATAATTAGATTTATAATTTAATCCTTTTGGTCCAACATTTTCTCCAACAGTCCACGATTTCCATTGGCAAATTCAACGGCTAAGATTATGGTTTGGTGGTTGTTTGCCGCCTTAAATAAACTAACGAAAGTGTTATGTCCATGAAGAAGGTCCCCGGCGGCAACAATGATCCGGATCTATAGTGAATTTGCCCTAGAAACTTTATCTTATAGTTGGTAGCAATTTCAAAATGGATGTCCAACAGAAATTCAATATACATACATAGACTGAGATGAAATACCTCAAAACCCAGTTTCACGAAAGCAATTTAAGTGAAAAATTATTTTTTTCTGTCAGGTTCTATATTAAATTCAATTAAAAAAATAAATTTTCATTAAATTGCTTTTATTAAACTGGCTTTTAAGGTATTTCGACAGGTAGTGGTTTGAGATTTACCACTGCACAAATCAACCCTGGTATGTCCGAATGAAGCTTTAACGCATAATAATATTGGCAAATCACATCCATTAGGCCAATCGTAATACACGTAGGGATGCAAATTTTGAGGAGTAACATCGATGTTTCGATGCATCGGAAAAATGAACATCGATGCTAAAATACATCGCCAGAAAAACATCGATGTATCGATGGTTTCCGATGTTTCGAAATTTTTTAGGAAAATTTAATACTTTTCAATTCCAACTCTCTGTAATTCAATTATTGCCTTTATTTATTTACCATTCCTTCCCAATAAATAGATTAGAAATGCATGCCGTCGTAAGTTGGCTGGGCCTAAAGTTCCAAGGCCCAATTTCGTTGAAATTTCAACGGGATCCCGGTCCTTTTTTAATGACTAAGTATGCATTTTTAATATCGAAAGATAAGAGTAAACTCAGAATTTCTGAATGTTCCTTTTAAAAGAATAAATATTAAAATTCATGGCCAGTCAAAAAATTTTAGGAGCATAATTCGATGTTAAAACATCGCTTAAACTGGCATCGATATATCTTCTATTTATCGATTTTAGGAAATTGTAAACATCGATGGCACACATCGAATTTCGAGCCGATATTATCGATGTTTCAAAAATAACGATGCATCGTTTGCATCCCTAAATACACGAGAGTTCGATATACTCAATGGTGCAACAGGTCGATTTAGTCTGACATTCACGGCACCTTTTCTCACTTGTCGATTTTTAGTAATAACTCGAGCTCAGCATCACCTCACATCTCTTTTTTGCAATTGGACTTCCTTTACTGTTTCCAATACATGTTTTGAATATTCGTCAAATCGGATTTAAAAAAAAAGATTTTTAGTAATAACTCAACTCCAGCGCCAACTGGCGGGTTAAATTGTGAAACTAAACTATCCAGAGACGTACTCAAACACACACACGCACACAACTTTTTTGAAATTCCTCCAGCCATTTCGGATTTCACTCAAAAATATACCTACAGAAGAATTATATACACCTTCAAAGATAAGGAAAAGTCACTTTGCCATGCCCTCTTTCCAAAGAGCCTACTTTTCTCCATGAGTATGGGATTGATTTCATATAACTCCATACGAGGTTCCAGTACTTTACCATGAACACTTCCAGAGATATGCAGTATGAAATCCGGCTTGTATGGTAGGTGCCACGCCCCCTTTTCCAATAGCTACATATTTTCTCAATGACTGCGATTAATTTCATATATCTCCACACCAAGTTCCAGTACTCTACCAAGAACAATTCTAGAGATATGCAATAAGAAAAATTCGACTTGTATGGGAGGTGCCACGCTGGTATAAAGTTCCAGTACTCTACCATAAACACTTCCAGAGATACTTATTATGAAAAATTCGGTTTATATGGGAGGCGCCACGCTTCATTTTCAAATAGTCCGAAATTTTATTCATGAGTATGCGATAGATTTCTACTCTACCATGAACATTTCCAGAGATATACAGTATGAAAAATTCGGTTTGTATATGAGGTGCCACGCCTTTTCTAATAATTCCAGTTTTTCTCCATGAGTATGTGATTGGTTTCATATATTTCCGTACCAAGTTCAAAAATTTCTCCAATTTTTCTCAAGAGTATGCGATTGATTTCATATAACGGGTGATTTTTTTGAGGTTAGGATTTTCATGCATTAGTATTTGACAGATCACGTGGGATTTCAGACATGGTGTCAAAGAGAAAGATGCTCAGTATGCTTTGACATTTCATCATGAATAGAC
>NW_016158789.1:98481-104784 GCF_001687245.7 Rhagoletis zephyria
CGATGTTTCGAAATTTTTTAGGAAAATTTAATACTTTTCAATTCCAACTCTCTGTAATTCAATTATTGCCTTTATTTATTTACCATTCCTTCCCAATAAATAGATTAGAAATGCATGCCGTCGTAAGTTGGCTGGGCCTAAAGTTCCAAGGCCCAATTTCGTTGAAATTTCAACGGGATCCCGGTCCTTTTTTAATGACTAAGTATGCATTTTTAATATCGAAAGATAAGAGTAAACTCAGAATTTCTGAATGTTCCTTCTAAAAGAATAAAATTAAAATTCATGGCCAGTCAAAAAATTTTAGGAGCATAATTCGATGTTAAAACATCGCTGAAACTCGCATCGATATATCGTCTATTTATCGATTTTAGGAAATTGTAAACATCGAAGGCAAATATCGAATTTCGAACCGATATTATCGATGTTTCAAAAATAACGATGCATCGTTTGCATCCCTAAATACACGAGAGTTCGATATACTCAATGGTGCAACAGGTCGATTTAGTCTGACATTCACGGCACCTTTTCTCACTTGTCGATTTTTAGTAATAACTCGAGCTCAGCATCACCTCACATCTCTTTTTTGCAATTGGACTTCCTTTACTGTTTCCAATACATGTTTTGAATATTCGTCAAATCGGATTTAAAAAAAAAGATTTTTAGTAATAACTCAACTCCAGCGCCAACTGGCGGGTTAAATTGTGAAACTAAACTATCCAGAGACGTACTCAAACACACACACGCACACAACTTTTTTGAAATTCCTCCAGCCATTTCGGATTTCACTCAAAAATATACCTACAGAAGAATTATATACACCTTCAAAGATAAGGAAAAGTCACTTTGCCATGCCCTCTTTCCAAAGAGCCTACTTTTCTCCATGAGTATGGGATTGATTTCATATAACTCCATACGAGGTTCCAGTACTTTACCATGAACACTTCCAGAGATATGCAGTATGAAATCCGGCTTGTATGGTAGGTGCCACGCCCCCTTTTCCAATAGCTACATATTTTCTCAATGACTGCGATTAATTTCATATATCTCCACACCAAGTTCCAGTACTCTACCAAGAACAATTCTAGAGATATGCAATAAGAAAAATTCGACTTGTATGGGAGGTGCCACGCTGGTATAAAGTTCCAGTACTCTACCATAAACACTTCCAGAGATACTTATTATGAAAAATTCGGTTTATATGGGAGGCGCCACGCTTCATTTTCAAATAGTCCGAAATTTTATTCATGAGTATGCGATAGATTTCTACTCTACCATGAACATTTCCAGAGATATACAGTATGAAAAATTCGGTTTGTATATGAGGTGCCACGCCTTTTCTAATAATTCCAGTTTTTCTCCATGAGTATGTGATTGGTTTCATATATTTCCGTACCAAGTTCAAAAATTTCTCCAATTTTTCTCAAGAGTATGCGATTGATTTCATATACATAGTATCCCCATACCAAGTTCTAGTACTCTAGCATGAACACTTCGGTGTTCGGTGAAAATTCGGTTTATATGGGAGGTGCCACGCTCCCTTTTCAAATAGTCCAAATTTTTCCTCATGAGTATGCGATTGATTTCATATATCTCCGCACCCAGTTCCAGTGATGTACCATGAACACTTTCAGAGAAATGCAGTATGAAAAATTCGTATTGTATGGCGCTTTTACAATAGCTCAAATTTTTCTCAAGAGTATGTGATTGATTTCATATACATAGTACCTCCATAACAAGTTCCAGTACTCTACCATGAACATTTCCAGAGATATACAGTGTGAGGTGCCACGCTCCTTTTCCAATAGCTCCAATTTCTCTCCATGAAAATGTGACTGATTTCATATATTATCGTACCAAGTTCAAAAATATATATGCGATTGATTTCATATACATAGTACCTCCATAACAAGTTCCAGTACTCTACCATGAACATTTCCAGAGATATACAGTGTGAGGTGCCACGCTCCTTTTCCAATAGCTCCAATTTCTCTCCATGAAAATGTGACTGATTTCATATATTATCGTACCAAGTTCAAAAATTTTACCATGAACGCTTCCACTACTTAGTTAGTTAGGATTAGACATGGGTTAGCCAAGGATTAGAGACATGAGCCTCTTAAAATTAATAGGGGATTTAATTTTTTTAAATTTTGAGTTGCGTCGTTATTGCAGAGGACCATCGGCATGTGAATTCATATATTTCGAAATGAAATAAATTCGATCATAAATACGATTTTTAGTTAGATATACATATTATTTTTCCTGTTATCAATACATATTTTGAATCTGAGGATAATCGGACCATAAACCCGATTTTTAGTAATAACTCGACTCCTACGCCACCTGGCGGTTCTTTTAATAGTTATTCTGCTATGCGGAAGGAAGACAAATTCAAGAAACATATATCATAAAAATCGGTCCAGCCGTTCTTGAGTTATAAATGATGTAACTAACACGACTTTGTTTTATATATATAGATTGTGTGAGTGCTTTATTTATATTATGAGTTATTATTAAGAAGTGTTGGTCTTGCCCCACCCGTGACCAAAAAGTTAAATGTTGTTATATTTAATTACAGAAGTTGAAGTTGTGTTTCGGGTTTGTTACATAATGTTAGAACTTGATTGTCAATGTTTACCACAATTGCATTTTTGTTTCCATATAGTAAGATAAGAATAATTCAACAGTCAAGCATGTCCCACCCGTGACAGCTACGGGTGGTACAGTTGGCAGAGGTAGGTTTACAGGGCTGATAAGCTTTATTTGTTTGTTGAGGTGAACGCAAGGGAGAAGGGCGGAAGCGCGGACTCGCCCATTACCTATATACCCTTGTGGTCAGCTGATTCATTTTGACCAGTTTTGGTTTTTTCTTTTGTTTATTTAATGTTCATAGTTTTTTTTTTATAAAAGTCTAGTACATTACATAACCAGAACCGCATAAATCCACATTTCAAACTTCGCACAAAAATTATAAATTTCAACAAATTTTAACAGTTACAGCGTACATGCATAATTGGTTAGGTATGTATGTATTTATATGTATGTATGCAGATATTTAAATGCCGGTTTGCTATTCGCGCGACAAGCTTTTTTGAAAACGAAGTAAATTAGTACAAATTGTTAGTAATTTTCATTAGAGTTTGAATAACTCCTTTCACTAAATGGCTTTTAGTAACTTTAACGAGACCTTAACTTATTTTATTTTATTCATTTTAGTGCAGTTTTGACAAAATTTTCTTGCTAAAAAATCTTTTGTTNATAAGCTTTTATTTAACATGGTCATCCCGCGCAAATCTTGGAAATTTCCAATCGATTTTAAACTAACTTCCCGACAAGTTAGAGACTTGAAATTTTCAGCATAGTTCCAATCACGATGACAATGGTCCAGGGGTCTTGATTCAAAGTCGGTCAAAAATTAGTAAAATTTATGGCTAACAGAGCGTAATTTGCCAAAGAACGTAAAACCAGAGCAAAGCCATTTATGGCAAATTCTAGATATCAACCTAGTCTAGATATGAACCTCGTTGTAGGCATCATATCAAGGAGATAAAATTAGAAGACTCAAGAAGTTTCTATGCCATGCTACAGCGGAAGTGGACGACACGCCATTTCTTTAAATGAAATTAAATGCTGCTATATGTATGTATGTACATATGTATGTTTATACAAAACGTAAGCAAACAACATTTTGCTTGCATAGTCTTCTGTTCTCTTTCATTGCAAGTTTAATTATTATAATATCTATTCCAAAATTTTGTACATAAAATGAAATAAAACTATTTAATATACAACGCTTTTATAAATGGACTAAAAATTCGAAAATAAAGTAATGTAAAAAAATATTTTTTTAAAAATAAGCTTTTATTTAACATGTTTAATCTTCACGTCACGCCCTCCGGAGTTTTGTATTCACCCGGTGAGGCAGTGCTAAACGCACTTAGTTTTTTTGTAGTTTGACTTTGTTTTTCTCCAAATTGTTCAGTGGTCCGATATGTCGGCATGGGAGTTGGGGAAAAATTCTCCGCTAAGTGGGGTTTAGTATAAATAGATTTTCGTAGTTAATTTTTCTTCTGCCGAATATTTTTTTTATTTTTTTTTCACCACGTGTTTTTTTTGGAAAAAAAGTGATAATTAAATTTTTCTTTCGGACCCCAGCTCACTCCATAGGTCTGCGCTGGCGCTCCTGAGCGCCTTCGTATTGCGATGGAGTGGGCTGGGACTCCAACCACGACTGACTATCGGGGTCTCAGTCACCCCACATGTCTCAGGGGGGCATGCGTGACTGCTCTTTGCTGCATTGCGGTGGGGTGCACTGAGACCGAAAGATAGTTCAGCAACTAGTACGCGAAGTCCAGTATACCCTTCAAGTCTGGAGGGGAATTCCACTATGCCGGCTTGCATTGCGGTTGGGTGTACTGGACCAAACTGCGATTTTTTTTTGTGTTTGTTTTTGTGCCTTATTTTTTCGTTGACTTGTGTCTTCTTAATGTTAGGGAGAGGTCAGCATTCCCATTGACTTTGAAAATATACATATTTCCCACTTATAAACAATCTATATCAACCGATCTGTTATATACACGTATATGACCACGTATATTTAACTAACAAACTTACATGTTTATTTACTAAAAATAATTTTTTTGATTGATTCTTTTTCTTTTGCTGCTTTTTTCGCGCGTAAATTAAGGGTCTAAAAATCGATTCCTGGTCACAGCAACATGGACGTTTTTGCAGGCAATGGCAAATTACCGTATGTAATTCTGGTATGACTGAAAGTGCTGCCACATATTTTTTTGACAAACAGATGCTCTTTCGCTTATGATTGGTATTGTGCCATGATGTTATTTCCATTTTTGTAAAGTTCTTTACGAAACTTCCAATTGCTCTAAATTTAACTTACATTTTTCAGATTTACAGTTTTGGTGTCTTCAAACTAAAAAAAAGCACCAAAAAATGCACCAAGCACCAAAATCAAAAATTTTCGCGTGTTAAATTAAGAGAAGCACTAAATTTAGTGCGAAAAGCACTAAGTTGGCAACAGTGCTTATGAGCTCCAATTCATATTGCTCACTGGCTTCGTTTCGCTTACAATTATGAATCTGAAAGGCTTGTGAATAAACGCAATAGCTCATTTGTTCCAGTGTTGCCACAAAAATATTACCAAATTCCTCAAAAACAAATGCAAAATCCTCAAAATCCGAACGAATTACTCAAAATTTTCTTTTTACAGATGTGAGTATTGTGTACTGCATACTATTCATAGGTACTTAGTATAAAAATTAATTACGTTCTCCAGTTCAACTGGTACATTTGTTCTTGAGGTTCAAACAAAGTATCACTGTTTTTAACTCCCTTTGATTAGCTTCACCTGTATGTTTGTATGTATGTATGTTTGTAACCGACTCCTTTGGACTCGATTTTGACCCACTTTAAACGGACAGATTTAATTCAAACTTTGTACACTTATCAAGAATCAGCGACAATATAATAATTTCATAAATCTATCTCATTATCCTGATTAGGATCGCCAGGATTAAATAATTTCCTCACACAGCCTCTGTGTGAGAGCAAGTGAGACAACTACGCTGTCTGCGCATGCGTACCGTCTACTTACTTTCCGACTCGAGCACTCGGCTTATTAGTGTTAATACATTGGTGACAGGTAACAAGGTCAATGGAAATAAGGTCAATTGACTTTATTTCCCACCCTGGTGCGAAATAAAGTCAATTGACATTATTACCTTTTCAAAAGCGAAATAAAGCCAACAAAAATTTGGAAATAAAGTCATTGACGCTATTTCCTTATTCAAATGGAAATAGCGTCAACAATGCTTAAAGTATATCGATTCATAGAAAAAATGTTGTTCTTACAATAAACATTGCCCCGCAAGTGTTGTTTTTTAATAGATGAAAAAGATTATTGCCAAATCCTCAGTGTTGTGATATTAATCCACACACATCATGAACTACCACCATTTGATTTTATTAAAAAATTTAAATTACGAATATGTAAAAACACGATGCGAAAAACTAAACGACTGCGCACAGCTGGAATACGAGAAATATTTGAAGAAAGAGTGTAGAAATGATCCATAACTTGCAAAACATGTTTCGTTTCCACAAAAATAAAGCGAACATTATTAAATTGAAGAAACAGTACATGTCCAAAAACCCCGTAGGAACACTGAAAGAATTCTGTGTTTTAAATTAGCATATTTTGGACGAATTCGGAATGTCTAAGGTGGAAAATAAACCAACTTTTCTATAAGGAAACAATTATAGAAAAAGAATTTTCTTACACTG
>NW_016158789.1:108574-111124 GCF_001687245.7 Rhagoletis zephyria
TCTCGGAGAAGCCTTCGGTTGCTGACCAAGAGGACCAATCCGAACCAGCACACTCAGCTCCATTCATCCCGCCGCAACGCAGCAAGGGGCAGCAATCACATGCCCCCTGGGACTTGCGGGATGGTGAAGTCTAATGTGTCAGTCAGGACCAGTCAACATGACCAGACCTCAGGCCCCCCGTTGGGCGCCATCTGTTATGGTACGCATACATTGGGAGCAGCAGTGAGTGCAGGCGGCATGGCACAATGGGGTGCACTGCGGCTAGTCATGTCGGCTGGGCGGGGTTCTTGCCTCACTACTGTTCCCTGCGCCATAGCAGAGAAACAGTCATCCCTTTTCAAACGTCTTATCGGACTTACACACCACAACAAATTCAAAAATTCAAAGAAAATCCTTTAACACAACCATAAAAAAAGCTGAAAAAGGAAACGTTAAATTTTAAATATTTAAAATGAACTGAAAATAAATCGAAACTAAAAATAATCAAAAAAACCTAAGGCCGAATATGGTTGGGGCCACTGGTGTAAGTGTGGCCCCTGGTGCCTACCCACCCTCAACCATGGTCACCGGCGCACCCTACTCCCGATGACCCCATTATAAAAGCCCTAATGTGCCTTGCTAAATAAAAAGGCTAGACAGCATTCCCATTATATTACAAATTTATTGACACTTCATTTCCTAAAACTAAGTTTTAACAAGTAAGAAAGTTTAAGTTCGGATGGAGCCGAACATTAAATACCCGGCGCAAGTATTAAATATATGTTTTTTCACCTTTCCGAAAGCTACCGCTAGATGGTAAGCCGGGGTGTATCAATTTTGAGTAAATTAGCGTCCTTGAATTTCGAAATATTGCAGTTGCAAGCATTTATGAAATTTGCCGGTTTATGAAAAGCGGCCGTAATTTTAGTCCGATTTCAATAATTTTCAACGTTTTGCTTTCATGTGGCAAGCACAATAAAAATACCGAGTTTGGTACAAACGGTTACCGATATACATATATGTGATCATAAGTGGGCGGTGCCAAGCCAATTTTCCAAAATTTTTCCATAAACGTATTTCTTGGTAAAGAATTGTTGCAAGCGTCAATTTTGAATAAATTAGCTTTAATATTTACTGATTTATCGAAGATTTCGTATTTCTCTAAATTACCCTGTGGACTGTGGGCGTGGTTATTGTCCGATTTTGGCCATTTAGTATGCTGTACCAAGGCCAACAACTGTGCCAAGTTTGGATGAAATCGGTGCAGCGGTTGCCAAGATATACGCATGTAACCATAAGTGGGCGTGGCTACGCCCATTTTCCAAAAATTTATAATATTCTTATCTTTCGTCTAAAAATTGTTGTGAATATTAATTTTGGGTGAATAATCATTAGTAGTTACTAAAATATCGCAGTATTCGTAATTCCGAAAATTACCGTTATATGGGATATGGGCGTGGTTATTTTCCGATTTTTAAAATTTTCAGCCAGTTAGTATGCTGTATCAAGACCAACAACTGTGCCAAGTTTGGAAGAAATTGGTGCAGTGGTTACCAAGATATAGACATGTAACCATAAGTGGGCGTGGCTACGCCCATTTTCGAAAAATTTATAATATTCTTATTTTTCGTCTGAAAATTATTGTAAATATCAATTTTGAGTGAATTATCTTCAGTAGTTACTAAAATATCGCAGTTTTCGTATTTCTGGAAATTACCNCAGTAGTTACTAAAATATCGCAGTTTTCGTAAGTAAGTTTGGAAATTACCATTATATGGGAAGTGGGCGTGGTTGCAGTCCGATTTCGCCCAGTTTCAATACCAACCTACCTTGGATTAACGGAAACGTACATACCAAATTTCGTTGAGATATCTCAATTTTTGCTCTAGTTATCGTGTACACGGACGGACGGACAGACAGACATGGCTTAATCGATTTCTCCATTCATTCTGAACATTTGCGTATACATTTGTCTATATCTATCTCGATTCGTTTTGGCTGTTACAAGCAACCGTTATGTGAACAAGTGCGCTCGGGTATAAAAATAATCATCCTAATGCTAAGTATTCCAAGTCTAAGGTAGGAAGAAGTATAGTAGGTACAGTGACGAGCAAAACTGTAACATGGTTTAACACTTTTTGTTTCGCAGACTTCCTTTGTCCTTGGGAACACTTTAGGCTATATTTTTTCCAACTCTTAACATTTTTAAGTACCAAATTCAAAATTTTTTTGCCACTTTTCGTGCGTTTCCGCCTTTCCGCAGTAAATCTATTATTTACATTTATGGTTCCTGATTAACTATGTTATTTACTGGTGATCACTTCTTCAATAAATTACAATATAGAAAGAAGTCATCTGACTTCCAACTAAGTAAAAGATAACTGTCAAATGAAAAACTGAGAGTGAGTGCAAAACTGTAACATCTGCCTTAATTTACATTTTGGTCTGCTGGTTTTTTTATTGTTGTTGTATTGACTTCAAATCATTATGAGAGAGGGAGTAGGGACGTACCAAGAAGAATATTCAACAAAAGGATGAAAGTCGTTAGAACTTGGAAATATAGCGGTGGCT
>NW_016158790.1:0-19339 GCF_001687245.7 Rhagoletis zephyria
TCTCATCACTGAGAAATGGTTTAGATTAATCATTAGGAATATTTTTAGACGTTTATATTAGCTATTAAAATCGCATAGATATGGAGTTCATTTGGTTAAAGCAAATATTGCATGAAATATTAATTTACAAAATACTGCTAAGTGGATATAGAAACTGACTTTGGTTTGTGATTACGAGAACTCGGAAGCACCAACTACCAAAAAATTGCGAGGTATAAATTTTTATTTATTTTTTTTAATTAACGTTGACATTTTAAAACTTTTGTCTAATTTAGACATACACTTCAAAATAAAAACACTTATTAACAAGTAAAGAAATCAAACTTCAGGCGAATCCGAACATTAAATAACCGGCATACGCATTAAATATAATTTTNTTTTTTTTGAAGGTCATCACATCTGCAACGTTATTTCGAATTTCCAAAATAAGAAGTCAAATTGAAGAACTGGGATTCTACATAGATGTGCACATGTTTTTTTTTTTTTTGAAGTTAGAGGGAGATTTGAAATTTGATGAAATGAAAACGGACACCATGCGAGACTTCTCATCACTGAGAAATGGTTTAGATTAATCATTAGGAATATTTTTAGACGTTTATATTAGCTATTAAAATCGCATAGATATGGAGTTCATTTGGTTAAAGCAAATATTGCATGAAATATTAATTTACAAAATACTGCTAAGTGGATATAGAAACTGACTTTGGTTTGTGATTACGAGAACTCGGAAGCACCAACTACCAAAAAATTGCGAGGTATAAATTTTTATTTATTTTTTTTAATTAACGTTGACATTTTAAAACTTTTGTCTAATTTAGACATACACTTCAAAATAAAAACACTTATTAACAAGTAAAGAAATCAAACTTCAGGCGAATCCGAACATTAAATAACCGGCATACGCATTAAATATAATTTTTTCACCTTTCCGAAAACTATCGTTACATGCTTAGCAGGTCTGGTTTTACCCATATTTCAAACATCTTCGATAGTAATTTCAGTTAAACTTATTGAGATAAACTTGTGTACTAAAATTTGGCGGTGCCAAGCCCATTTTCCAAAATTCCATAATAATCTTATTTCGTTTTAAGAGATTGTTGTGAGGATTAACTTTAATTAAATTAGAGTACTAAAATTTCGAAATACCGAAGTTCCGTATTTCCGAAATTTATCGGTATGTGAAAAGTTGGCCCATTTCAAACATTTTCTACGGTTTGCTTTTATGTGTCAAGAACAATAATTATGCCGACTTTGGTACAAATTGATAGTACGGTAGTTCTCTGAATTACCGTTATATGGGATGTGGGTGTGTAAAATTTTTTAAACCATTTGGTACGTCTTTCCAATACCAACAACTGTGCTAATTTTAAAAGGAATTGGTGAAGCGGTTACCGAGATATACACACGTAATCATAAGTGGACGGAGCTACCCCCCATTTTCCAAAAAATGATCAGTATTTAGTTTCGAGAATATCGCGCTTTTCCTATTTCCGCCGACCACTGTTATATGGGAGGTAGGCTTCTTATTGCCCGTCAATACCGTCCGTCCTTGGCTCAAAAGAAATACACTTACCAGGGCGGTTACTATGCAATTCGATTCGAAAGGATTTTGGTCCGTAAACGGATTTTCCATACTACCTATTCCGGAAATGAATTGAAATATTCCATTTTCGGATTTCCATATGCGGTTTACGGATATGAGCCACTACGTAATCCGAATTTGATTGCCAAAGTTACTCGAAAATTGAAAAAGTGATTCGAAATCATTTTATTTAGCTAACGGATAACTTGTACTGGCATAGGAAAACCCAAAAAAAATTAAAATAATGAATGCAATGAAACATTTTTGAACAGTTTGGAAAAATATGTGTGGCTTTGTGTCGTTGTGCCACTAGAGCCTAGATCAAACAATGTTAAGGGCACGTCTTACTCGTCTGTACGCTGATTGATGTCGATTTTATACATACCCTGCAGTGAAACCCCAAACTAGTCAGGAAAAATACTAGTTTACAACTAGAATTTCCTGACTGAAACCGAACTAGTTCGAAAATTACCAGACTTGTACCAAATACAAAACGATTTATTCATGCCCTGTTTTATTTGACTTCGACAGTTTAATACAATAGAATACACAAAATATTAAAACTTTTATTTGGGTATATTGAAAACCGTTAAAGCGAGAACGTACTCGCAATTATACCAAACCTGTTAAATAATGATTATAATTCATAATGATTATTAATTAAAGCATGTTTTTTTGGATAACCGCTTAATGATTAAATACCGACATTAGCACATTTTTAATGATTTATAATTAATTAGNGATTTATTCATGCCCTGTTTTATTTGACTTCGACAGTTTAATACAATAGAATACACAAAATATTAAAACTTTTATTTGGGTATATTGAAAACCGTTAAAGCGAGAACGTACTCGCAATTATACCAAACCTGTTAAATAATGATTATAATTCATAATGATTATTAATTAAAGCATGTTTTTTTGGATAACCGCTTAATGATTAAATACCGACATTAGCACATTTTTAATGGTTAATAATTAATTAGTTAAACAAAAATGTTTAATTAATTCGTTAATTTTAATTACATCATTATTTTGTTATTTTTGAGCATTTCCAATTACTTTTGACTTTTTTAATTACACGATTAATATAATTATTTGATTAATTTCAATTATCAATCATTAAGCCAAAGTATAGACAAAAATTAAGAATATTTAATAACTGCTTTAATTATTTATTTATTTTATTCTTATCCAAATCTCAAATTTTATGCGTTAATTATTACTTTTATAGAATTTTAAACAGAAAGGACTGAAATGTGCAAAGTTAATGAATTTAATTTATTTTAATGAAAACTTTTATCTTTACTTCAGTTCACTCAAAAATGAACAAAGTGTTCGTTTTATTTTTAACTAAAATGTTTTCTTTGCCATATTCAATATTATTAAAAAAGATAAAAATATAGTATTTATTGTACCTGAAAGCTTTTACTTTTAATAACGTTTAATGAAAAATGCATTTACATTTATGTTCGAAAGTGTGAAATATTTATGTATCTATTTATTTTCCCTTTTAATTAATACTCAAAAAATTTAACACTAATTATTGGCAAATCTAAGGTTGCTACATAAAAATGTGTAATGTATTAAAGGGTACTTGATCAAAAGTTTCTACAAGTTTTATTTATTGTATATTCATGAATTCATTTTATTTTTTTACTTTTAGAGTAGTGCTTTTGGTCCATAATTGGACTAGNCAAAAAATTTAACACTAATTATTGGCAAATCTAAGGTTGCTACATAAAAAATGTGTAATGTATTAAAGGGTACTTGATCAAAAGTTTCTACAAGTTTTATTTATTGTATATTCATGAATTCATTTTATTTTTTTACTTTTAGAGTAGTGCTTTTGGTCCATAATTGGACTAGTATATTTCTGTCTATTTTGAACTAGTATGAGACTGGTGTATTTCTGACCGAAATCTGACAATTGCCATCTCGTAGGACATCCCCATGTATTTTTAACAGTTGATTACATGGAAAAAATATAGTTAGCTGACTAGTTGGGCATGTGGTTCATACTATTTGTGAGGTAGTTTGCAACTAGTACATTTGACTACAGGGTACAAACTGATGGAAATACATAATATAAATATTCACATATTCACATACATATCACTTAAGAATGTCATAATCCAAAAAATCAAAATTTTGAGAAAAACGGCTTTATAGATTACCGTTTACATATACTCCCATAGTAAAATTAAGACACATTTTATTCGAATGAGCTATTATTAATCGATACAGCTATGCAACTTTACACAGCATAGAAGAAAAGGTGGTGGTAATATCTGCATCCTACTTAAATAAAAAAAATCGTTAGGATTATGATACTCTTGCTGCAAATGAGCGATATTAATTCGTTAGTTCCTCGATTTCACTTAAGTGCCTCTAAATATATCGAAAATAACTATGAATGTTTATATTAGTACTTACATAAGGTTTGTTTAAAAAATAAAAAAAAATAATGTAAAAAAAAAATTTTTTTTTAAACAAGCTTTTATTTAACATGCAAAATCAAAGGAATAAAATAAAGTAGTGTAACAAAAGATTTTTTAGCAAGAAAATTTTGTCAAACTGCACTAAAATGAATAAAATAAAATAAGTTAAGGTCTCGTTAAAGTTACTAAAAACCATTTAGTGAAAGGAGTTATTCAAACTCTAATGAAAATTACTAACAATTTGTACTGATTTACTTCGTTTTTAAAAAAGCTTGTCGGGCGAATAGCAAACCGACATTTAAATATCTGCATACATACATATACATACATACCTAACCAATTATGCATGTACGCTGAATTCGCCGACAAGCTTTTTTAAAAACGAAGTAAATTAGTACAAATTGTTAGTAATTTTCATTAGAGTTTGAATAACTCCTTTCACTAAATGGCCTTTAGTAACTTCAACGAGACATTAACTTATTTTATTTTATTCATTTTATTGCAGTTTTGACAAAATTTTCTTGCTAAAAAATCTTTTGTTACACTACTTTATTTTATTCCTTTGATTNACTTCTTCTGGCGGGGCGACATCTGGAGTCTTCCAATTCCTACAACGAGGTTCATATCTAGACTAGGTTGATATCTAGAATTTGCCACAAATAGCTTTGCTACACTATCGCCGGCAGGTTTAACAATTTTATAGTGGTTTTACGTTCTTTGGCAAATTACGCTCTGTTAGCCATAAATCTTACTATTTTTTGACGGCCTTTGAATCAAGACCCCTGGACAATATGGGGAATTTATTTATATACTAAATTGCATTGTCATCGTGATTGGAACTATGCTGAAAATTTCAAGTCTCTAACTTGTCTGGAAGTTAGTTTAAAATCGATTGGAAATTTCCGCGATTTGCGCGGGATGACCAAGTTAAATAAAAGCTTATAAAAAAAGATTTGTCGGCCGATGAGATTCGAACCGTGGAACCCCTGTTCACTAATCAAATCCTCTTCTACTATGCTAACATACGGTATAAAGTTTCGTGGCCAAAGTACACACATATTCTTGCTTTAAATTTTAGATATCGCTAGCTTAGAGTGCAAAGTTGCCAAGTCCATTTTTTTCAATTGTACAGGAGACACAAAAAAACGTTCCTAAGTAATTTTCTTTAAGTATTTTGCAAAACTTTGAATGCAATGTTTCGCGGTTTTCATTTACCCTTAATAAAAAAAAAAAATTGTAAAAAAGTCTGCTTTTTTACAGATTTTGTAGATAATTTTGTGACTTAGCAAATTTTCTACTTTTTCTTAAAATTTTTTTGTTGGACTCAGCAAATTTTCCATGGATTTTTCCAATATGTGCAATACGAAAAATCCATCTCGTAGGTACATTTTANAATAAAAAAAAAAAATTGTAAAAAAGTCTGCTTTTTTACAGATTTTGTAGATAATTTTGTGACTTAGCAAATTTTCTACTTTTTTCTTAAAATTTTTTTGTTGGACTCAGCAAATTTTCCATGAATTTTTCCAATATGTGCAATACGAAAAATCCATCTCGTAGGTACATTTTAAGAAACAATTTGTTAGAACAAATTGTTTAGGTTCTTTTAATAATAATAATAACACAAGGGAACAGTGATTTTGTTGCATCAAATGTCAAAGCTGTTTGATAGACTTTTTTATGATGATTACTATAAGTGACNACCTAATATCAGCTTTAGTTTCTTTGCTATGGCTTCCAAAATATTGCAAAAAACGCGATTTTTTGACACTTTGACCTCGTTTTTTTCTAAATCTGGAGCTGATGGAGACTTTATACTTACGGATTCGTAATCAGCATAAAAAAGTCTATCCAAGACAGCATTAACATTTGATGCAACGAACCCAGGCCCTGCGCAGTGGCAGCGCGCACTGCTTACCACTACACCACAGCGGCCGTTCTTTTACGATCCCATTAATAGGATTTTCGGTTCAGACTAAATAAATTTTCTGAAAAAGAAGATTGCGATTTTTTTTTTATACATATTTTTAATTTGAAACGTAGTTGCGAACTTGTTTATTATAAACAACAACTTATACATTAAAATAATAATGAACAAACGATTATTGGTAGATTAAATTAATAGTATTGTTCGCTGAAACTAAAGTACACACCAAAAAATCATTCATGTGACAAACTAAAAATTACGATGGTCTTTAGGCAAAGTTGCTTTTAAATACTGCAAATCTTCGTTCTTTCTTGCTGTAATTCGGCGTCTGCCTTGGTGAAGCTGCTGCATATTGGACCACTGTAACGGGACTATACTTTTGTCTAATCTTTGAGGAAGAGTTTTCCATGGATCTGAAAACCTAAGTTTAAAAAATATTTCACCGGTTGGTGTGTATCTGATACCACGAACATCTGTTACTTTGGCATCGCTTTTACTCACGTCCAGGACGAATATTTTTACAAACTGTACGTTATTAAATGTTTTAAAAAAGGTGTGATCCAAATAAAGAACATCGTATGGTCTAGGTTTTGACGAGCAGCTTTACATACTTATATTATCATTATTATTATTAACAATTTGGTAATTATTACGTGCCGATCGAGTAACATTTACCAAAGTTATATCGAAAAACTTAAGTGGATCTCCAGTTTTTTTTCTAAAAAAAACTAGCTTCAATTTTATAAAGAACCTTTAAATGAAAGAACCGGATTACAGAAAAGTATGCCAGGGAGTGAATTTTTTCGTTCAAGCTCAATGCATAGCAATATCGTCCAATAGGAGAGTCCTCAAAAGGATTTTCCAGGATATGTTAAAGACTATTGCATTTACCTATCTACAGTTACTTTTTCTCATAATGGAATTAACTAAAATATTTATGTAAACACTTGTTGCACGTCCCCTACTTTCATATAACGACAAATTTAGAAACCACGAAAAAAGGACTTAAAATGGGCGTTTTTCGCCCTAATTGTATTATGTTAATGTACGCAAATACTTATATTTATGCTTGCAACTGTTTTTAACTTATGAAACGATTCCTAATCTTTGCCAATACATGTTTGACTTCATTCACCACGATCTTGACCAAGTCCATGGTAATTTTAATATTATACAAACATCCGAAAGCATTAAAACGTTTGAAATAAATCTCGTCTCGCTTTTTTGCATTTTTTACTTGGTTGCTGAAGTAATGAAGAATTGAAAATTCATAAGGGATAATTATAGTTTTCTTATTTTTTATTTTAATATCTTAAAAATTTGTAGACTTATTGAAAAATGATAAATGAACGTGAGGTACTAAATTTAATAACCCTTAATTTGATATATCGTCCTGTTTATAACAATTAACGCATTCCATAGATATTACAAGCCAAAGTTTCATTTTCAAAATTCATACACTTTGATTCAATTGCGCGGGCTAAAGATAAGTTTTAAATTAATCTTTNGCAATGAACGCATTCCATAGATATTACAAGCCAAAATTTCATTCTCAAAATTCATACACTTTGATTCAATTGCGCGGGCTAAAGATAAATTTTAAATTAATCTTTCTTGGCCAAATAACAATTGGCTTAGATCTAAGACATCATAATATTACTATTACAATACGGTCAAATGCCTTTTATTTTCCCCCATACAAAATCGACCCAGCCTAATATACATATACATACATATGTACATAAAAATTCAAAAATAATGTTGTTGCAAAACCCTCAATACAAATCGAATCCGATAGCGTAAAAAAAATATTCATATTTTTTTGGACTTATCAAATTTTCTGTGACTACTTTGCACTTAGCAATTTTGCACATCACGGAATAAAACGTGTAGAAATAAAACAAGTAGTTAGATCCTTTCAGAAACGGTGCATTTTCAATTTTCCTTGCTTCCTGCACCAAAAACTAATTGTTCATAAAAANTTTTCTGTGACTACTTTGCACTTAGCAATTTTGCACATCACGGAATAAAACGGGTAGAAATAAAACAAGTAGTTAGATCCTTTCAGAAACGGTGCATTTTCAATTTTCCTTGCTTCCTGTATCAAAAACTAATTGTTCATAAAAAGTGGACTTAGCAACTCTAAGCTAGCGATATATNTCAAAGACTAATTGTTCATAAAAAGTGGACTTAGCAACTCTAAGCTAGCGATATATATTTTTTTTGTTTTTCATCGCTCACCATCAGTGTTACCAAATGAAAACTTAAAATATATGCGATAGTAGGGTTAAGGTAGGGTTAGGGGTTAAACTTTACCCAAATCGATCATACAACTTTATTTCATGTGCAAGAAAATTGCGGATGATTACTTATTATCATATGACTTGTTCGAACACTCCAAGATAATTCCTCGTTTTTAATAGTTTGATAAATATTTTAGTAAGTGATCTAATGTCAGTACATAACGGTATACGCAACAAATATGGCTGCAAAGGAATAAAGGAGATTCAAAAATTTTCAAAAACTAACAATTAGCGATCGCTGTGGTCTAGTAGTTAGGAGCAGCGTTGCCGTTTTGGTCCAATTGGACCAACATTGGTAGCTTTATTTTCCTTTGGTAGTTTGGTTGGTTTGATGAAGCTTTTNAATCCGGCTGTATTATAACGGTGCCTTCCTGACACCGGGCCGCCTCAGGGAGTAACGGTAGCCTTACCGTGGCAAGAGGTGCTACCACGGCGGACGACCCGAGATCCCCGGAACCACTGGTAGAATACAGTGTGCAGTGGGGCAGCGCTGACACCAGCAGAAGAGGAGAGAGATTACTAAAATTTATACGAAGTAAACACCTTAGTATCTTAAATGTGGGTAGCAAGCCTACGTTTGTAACTAGGGTAAGAGAGGAATTTCTAAATACTACTCTCGGGAACAGCTGGGCTGATGATTTGATCTCGGACTGGAGAGTCTCTTCGGAGCCCTCCATGTCGGATCACAGAATCATACAGTTCTCCCTGGAGGTTTCTATGAACAGAGGTACGCCCAAAAGGAATCGTAGGAAGACTGACTGGGTTAGTTATCATAACTTCTTACTAACCAACATAAGTACCATAAACTTAGAGAACAGGGCGAAGCGCTGGGTGGAACTGGAGGCAAAGGTTGGCAGCTTAAACGAGGTAATAAGCAACACTTATGTGTCGAGCTGCCAACTAGCGGAGCCAAGGGGTCAAAGACGTAACCCTTGGTGGAACTCCAAACTCTCAGGTCACCGGAAAGAGGTCAGAAAACTCTTTAAGTGGGCAAAACGGACTGGGAACTGGGACGACTACTCGTCAGCCCTAACCAACTACAACAAAGAGATTCGCGAAGCCAAGAGAATTAAGTTCAGGAGATTCTGTGAAGGCATCAGCTCCGCTCCGGAAGCGACCAGATTACATAGAGCATTAGCTAGAGGTACAGTTGAAAGCCATATGGCAATAAAACAATCAGATGGAAGCTACACCCGAAGTAAGGAAGAGAGGGCTCTAGCTCTACTAACAACCCACTTCCCAGGAGCATTGCCTCCAGTAGCAGAAGATGGCGATGTTTCCTATAGACCCGTTGCGGAGGACTGGGGGACAGCAAGTCGTCTGTTCACCTGGTCAATTGTGCGATGGGCTATTAACTCGTTTGAGCCCTACAAGACCCCTGGGGTAGACGGCCTATGGCCTATGGCTCTCCTAACCCCGATCCTAACCAATGTTATGCGGGAAAGTCTGGCACTGGCATATCTCCCACAACTGTGTGGCCAGATATTATAGTAAAATAATCAGCACAGTTGGGATCAAAAATCAGTACAAAGCCATACAAATCAGCTCATTTTTAATCGTATTTTTTATTATTAACAATATAACAACCAAATAACAGAGCATTAATTTAACAAAAAATAACAAATAGACTTTTATATACATATAGTATTATCAATATAAAAATTCATTACTTTAAAACAAATCAAGGGTATTACGTACAGGGCTGCACATTAACGTTACTTTTATCAATATACGAAAATACAAAATCGTTTTTGTTTTTTACATCGATAATGGGCACGTTCAGAAGGCACAACAGCTCAGTAACTGTTGCGATTGCACCTTCTGAACGCGTTGTTTTGTACTTCTGATCAACTGAACAGTTGCGTGTTAGATGATCGTAATATTTTTCTGATCATTTGAGACAACATGTTGTGTGTTTTGAATTTGACAGATAATGTATCAAGCCGTTCAGAAGACGCATTACTATCACTGATTTTTTTAGAAACGGTTTTAGCAATGTTAACATTATGTGTTTATCAAAAAAAAATCGTTTTGTTATTTATCAGAAAAATATGTTAACAAGAATTTTGTTTCGTTGATTATCAAAAAAAATATCAAAAAAGAAAAATTGTTTCTGCTGCAACGAAAAATTTTAATAAACAGACAAATTTTATTATTTGAAGCAATTTCGGGATCAATGAGTCGTAGAAAAGTAGTAGTAGAGTCAATTGTAGTTATAAGATGTGCCGCGCATACCATCCAGAGGGTCAATTCTCGTTCTGCGTTATTGCATTTTTTTCGGCGTTAATTTTATACTTTTCACTTCACTTCACGATAACGCAGAACGGCAGCTGTTTGCTTCAGAAAAAATAGAATGTGCCGAACTGAACGTTGAACCGTACAACCGTACTTCAGCACCCTCTCCGGCAAAAATGTTTTGAGAGCAAATAAAGGGTTGTCCGGACACGAACGGAGAACCCGCCTTTATTTCATGTATGGAACCCATAAAACAATTTAAAGCGAACCGGAGACTTGTATATATACATAAGTGTATATATGTTGTGGCATACTAATATTTAGGGTTGCCAGATTTTTTATGCGCGAAATCAGTACTTTAGACTTTTTCATGCTAAAAAAAATCAGTACTTTTCAGTACGTTTTTATTCAAAGCAGAATTATGAATGTAAGTAACAGAAAATAATTTAAAACGCCTGAGTTCTTGTTTTTAACAATATTTTGGTATATAAGTAAAATATAGTCCATAAAAAATAAAAGTGTTATTCATTTTAAAATGACTGTACACATTATTATACACAGGAGCCAATAAATTATTTTATATTTGTGACTTTTTGAATAGCAATAACACTGTACGGCAAAATCAACTTTTTTTCTGGGTATTGGACCAAACCCATTATTTTTTAAGAGATTGAGTCATAGGTAAGTAATTTCTCCGTTCGAAGTTCGAAATTGGACCGTTGGTAAAAAACTATTTTAATTTACTGTATGTAAACTACTAAAAAAAGTAAAAACATAGTCGTGGTACGCCCTTTCCTCTTATTTAAACGATATATAACTTTTTCTATATTACAGGTGCTATAAGGGGTCAAAGGTCGGGTCTTCGAAAATTTAAAAATCTTATATTTCAAACAAGTTTGAACTGCTTAATAAAATTAGTATCGCCAAAAACGTGATTAAACCCGCTTTCTTCTGATATGCATTTGTATACTTCGTATGTATAAATCTGAGAAAAAACATTTAAAAGGAAAAAATAACTTTTTTTTATAAAAAAAAAATATTTTAAATAAAAACGCCATACGGCTTCACTAGTAGTTCATAAAATATAAAAATGTTATTCATTTTAACATGAGTGTACACATCATCGAACACAGGAGCCAATAAATTATTTTATATTTATGACATTTTTGAATAGCAATAATGAGATCATTCCCATTTTCAGTGTTTAAATAGTCAACGAATCCTATACATTTCATTTTAAAATTACTTTTAATTTGAAGTTCACTTTCAAAAATTTTAATTAGAAGCCGGTTTCTCTCTTTGCGCTGGGAAACTAACTTTATTCTTAAGATCGTCTCATACTGTAAAAAAGTACCACTATTTAAGGAGTTCATCTATATTCCCTCATGGCTTAAATAATTTTTCAACTATGAAAAAACTGTGAAAGACTAAGAATTCGCTAAAAAGAGTATCTAGCTCTATGTCTTGTATGCAAAACTCTTTAAAGAGTCAGTAAATTGAGAAAAAGGAGTTGTAAGTTATAGGCAAAAGCCATTCGAATATTGAAATTTATTGTTATTAAACTGAAAGTTATTTTCGAGATTTAATTTAAGCTTTCTTTTTTTTTTTGTTAACATTTTTTGATAACTAACGAAACTATTTTTCTTTTCATATTTTGTTTATTGATAATAAGCAAATGCAATTTTTTGATAAGTTGTTTTGTAATAAATAACGAAACGAAATTTTTTTGTTAATATAGTTATGCAGCAAAATGCATAAATACAAAATGCAAATGCAAAATGTATTTACAGGTTTTGAAAATTTTTTGTTCTGAAGTCTCAAACTTTCTAGAAAATTTATAAAAATTGAGAAAATTAAAAAAAAAATGTGTAGCCCGTTCAGTTTCAGTAGAAGACGAGCTCGAGTTAGAATCTGTTTTCATATTTTAAGCTACAAATTCAAAACATATTTAGTTGCTGTGCTTATTAAATACAACATTCTCATTAAAATGTTGACTAAAAGGTATATTACCGAATTATCGCCAAACGAATTTTCGAGTACGAATGAAAATTAATAGTGTTAAATGTGTATGTGCAAGTTAAATTACAGGTGGTCGAACATCAAAAATCAAAGTAAAGGTACATATATCATATCCAAGAGTCGGTAGTTTGCACCTTTTCCAAATTTTTAGAACTTACATTGCACCGTAGCAGTAGTCGTCTTAAGTTTGAAATACTGACAGCCGATTTCTCAGTGGATGTTTAATTATAATCAAAAGATTATCTCTTATTGTCATCTTCTCAGTGTACTTAATATATGATTAACTCACCACCACCTTTCATAAGATTTATTAATGGCGAAACCAGCTTTTTCTGTAAATCCTGTAAAACCTGCAAATCGTGATTGCAAATCGGGTTGGGTTGAATCCAAATAGTTTGTTATTTTGCGAAATCCTAGGAAACGAAACAATTGCAAGCTGACACCTTTTTAATAATGGTTTAAATTTAACCTGTAAACCTCAAGTAAATGTCAATTACAGCAATTTACAAAAGTATTTATTAAATGTAAAAATCAGTACAAAATCAGTACAAACTCAAAAAATCAGTAGATTTTGCGTATTGATTTCGGGCTCTTCAAAATCAGTACAATAGAAAAAAATCAGCACATGTACTGATTAAATCAGCGCATCTGGCCACCCTACCCACAACTGTGGAGAAGGGCCAATGTCAAATTTAAACCCAAAATTGGCAAAAGAGAGAGAGGCGAAATCCTTTCGCCCTATCAGCCTAACATCGTTTGCCCTAAAGGCGATAGAGAACATTCTAGATAACCATATGAGAACCACCACCCTAGTGTCATTACCGTTACAGCATGGGCAACATGCCTATCGGGCTTGTAAATCAACGGACACTGCGCTGTTCCAGTTGTCAACTGCCATACGGAGTGCAATTGAGGTTGATGAGGTCGCGATTTGCGCATTCTTAGACATTGAAGGAGCATTCAACAACACCTCCCATGAGTCAATAGATCGAGCTCTAGAGAAGAGAAACGTAGTCGCCCCGATTCGAGGGTGGATCGGAACAATGCTACGGACCAGATTAGCAGGAACGGCAGTAGGAAGCAAAATCTTACAGCTGAGAACAGTTAAATGATGCCCCGAGGGGGGAGTATTGCCACCCTCCTATGGAGCTTTTACCCTAACGAAAAGATGGTACGGCACGGTGGGCCTCAACATCAACCCCGCCAAAACCACAATCATTCCGTTTACCAAGAGAAGGAACCTCCCAGACATACACCCCATAACACTGGGAGGTGTTGAGCTAAAAATGTCCAATGAGGTAAAATATCTTGGGGTCATTCTTGACTCCAAAGTCTCATGGAAAAAGCACGTTGAGTACGCTGTCACAAAGGCCGCGCGGGCTCTAATGGTGTGCAGAAGACTGGCCAGCAAATCATGGGGATGCAGCCTCTATATCCTAAGGTAGATGTACATCATGATAGTCAGGCCAATAGCTACATATGGAGCGGGGGTGTGGTCTGCACATAGTTATAGAACATATCGCCAAAAAGCCCTCCTCAACTTCATGAAGGAGGGCACTGGCAGAGGGAAAGTATTCTCGAGTAGATTGGGAGATGAAATTAGATCTAAGATCCCTATCCCCCTATCTCCCAGCTCAACAGAACACGAAACCCCACGGCATCTCCTATTGGAATGCGATGCGGTTGCGAGAAGAAGGCTAACACACCTGGGAAGGATGTGGCCAGAGGCTACGCATATACACTCTCTACCTCCCTCGAAACTGCTCGGATTCATCAGAGCATTGGGACTGGACGATGTGTGTGATGAGCTCCGAGGGCACAATAGATCTAAGGTCGTAACAATCTATCTATCTAGGCCGATAGCCTTAGTAGCTAGTGTAATATAATTATAATATTAGGGGTTACAATTATATTTTCGTGTTTTAACCCTAAAAGCCCAATCTATGTCAAAAAGGCATATACGGAATCCGGATTTTTTTTATTTGAAGCCAAAAGTGTGTTTATACTTTGTCGTTTGAAATTAATGTGGTTGTAGTTTTTATTAATAAAACTATGTTTTATTATTAATTTTTATCACAAAATTTGTATTCTTTATTTTACTCTTGAAAAAAAAATTGGGCAAAACTAAGTAACTATATTTTAGCTCACAGGTTGTCTTTTAAGTCACCTATGGCTCTAATACGTTTTACGTAACTTTCAAGTGGATTGGGCTTCTAGGGTTAAACTGTGGAATCGGGTTTCTCGTCTAAAAACTTATGAGGTTAGTGTAAAAAACACACAATTTTTTTTTTTAGAAATCCGTTTGTTTTGGAATGTTTTTTTTTCGGAGAGCACTACTTTTGATCAATTTTTTTTTTAAGTACATATTTTCCTTTCCAACCATATTGCTACGATGACTTCGAATTTAGAGTTCAAAATGCACATGTGTGGCGTATGAGTAGTTACCATTATTTCCTACTCATATTTCATGCAAAAAAATACTGATCCTTTAATTAACCAATCGATTACGGAAAGTTATTAGTAGCATCTGCCCACCACAATTATGTAAAGAATTTTTTCCTCAACGAAACCATATTTCTTCTATCTCAATCCGACAAAGAGTCTGAAGGCGTTGAAACGAGTAGGAGAGAAAAAGGAAAATTTAATTTTTTCGCTTTTCAACTCTATCGGCCAAAGCAGATCCAATCCAGCAAACGAAAATAGTTATGGTTAAACGGCACAAAAAAGCTGTGTGAAATTAATTCTTAGTAAACTTCGTTCTAAATACTTACATACATAAGTACTAATGTAATTTCGTTATAGGGAAATTCGATGTCTTGTATATACGAATCTGCTTTATTGAGTTCACTTGATACGAAAGACTTTTAACACCAGGCTGCTATTTACATTGACTATTAGATTTGTTACGATGCCGGGAAAGCGCACTTATAAAAACATATCTGCATTTAGCTTTAATGTTTTCTTGACGGACTGCAATTTCTCGACCCTTTCAACATTAGAGTATTAAAATTTTAATTAGTTTCCCCTTGTTATGTGTTTTCCTCGAATATGAGGCAGTAATTTTACAAAATTCAATTATCACTACAATGTTAATTAGTTTTATTGCGAAATCACTATTTGCCAGCACAACATTAAGGCAAATGTCGCGCTGCACAAGTTGATGGACCTTGATTAGGCATGAAATAATATTCGGTCAACTATATTAAATACCAGAGCATAACTAAGTACTTTTTCAAACTAAAAGCAGTTAAAAATACCACATCAATGGAACTTCCCAAAGGTTTCAGCGTTACATAAGAAGTAGGTTTACTGATCATAAAATGCAGTGAAAACAATATCAGCAATTAAGACAACAAATTTTTAAACTGTTTTAATTGAATATATGCATGCATATGTCGCACGGTTAATAATATATATATTATATCTAGAGATGTAAATAAAAATATACGTTTTAGAGATTTCATAATACAATTAAAGAACTTGAAGGAGAATATGTTCAGCCTAATTACTGACTAAACTTCCAAAAAATGGCTAAGATATGTGTCTTTTCATCTGTCTTTTGGTGTACCAATTGTATGAATTGATCAAATTTTGATTGCGTTTTCCCACAAAATGTAAATCCGTACTAATATTATAAATCCGAAAGTGAGATTGCTTATTTCTTACGCTTTCACGTTTTAACTACTTAACCATATGAAATCTTGTACACTGGTACTGGTTAAGTTCTAAACTACATGAAGGACGGTTGCTACCTGTTTGAAAAATCAAATTCTACTTGAAGAGAGGGAATTAAATAATTGAGATATGTATCAAAATATGGGTGTCAGACAAAGGGGTTTAATGAGATTTTAATTGGAAAATATTCTGGAGAGGGTTGCCACCTGTTTTGAAAGTCGAATTTAAATTAATTATACTCAAACTAAAGTTTCGGACGTAAGAATGTTTGGAAATGTTCAGCTTGAACATGTAGAATCTTCTGAGGTATTTTAAGAGGGTTACCACCTATTTTAAAACTCTATTCAATTAGAATTATAATAATAATAATAGATTGGCGCTTACACATATGTTACTGTTTGGCCGAGCTTCTCCTCCGACTTGTGGCGTGCGCCTTGATGTTGTCACACAAAGCGGAGGGACCTACAGTTTTACGCCGACTCCGAACGGCGATTGTATTTTTATGAGAAGCTGTTTTTTCATGGCAGAAATACACTCGGAGGTTTGCCATTGCCTGCCGAGGGACGACCGCTGTTAAGAAAAAACCTTTTTTTATATTTTTTGCGATGTTGCTTTGACCAGGGCTTGAACCCAAGCGTTGCGGAGTGGAAGCGCACTGCTTACCACTACACCACAGCGGCCAATTAGAATTATAGTATAAGTTAAATGGATTCTTACAATAAAGGTATTAACCGGATGTCTNACTGCTTACCACTACACCACAGCGGCCAATTAGAATGATAGTATAAGTTAAATGGATTCTTACAATAAAGGTATTAACCGGATGTCTTGAAAAGGCTCTATTTCTAGGCCACATATCTATAATAGGGTTTCCACAGATTGTAAAATTCTAATTCAACTTAAATTATTGGAATTAGGCAATTTGAATGCATATCTATGTAACACAATATGAGTGTGAGACGAAAAAGGTTTAAAAAGGTTGCCAAGTGTCTAGAAGCTTAAATTCAAACTATTCAATAATTTCAATGACGTACTTATTACAATAGGGGTACCAATCGAAATAGTTTTGAAAGTGCTCCATTTCTAAACTACATGTAAGGGGGTTGTCCCTTTCTTAATCTATATATATTCGAATTCAGGGTATATAATAATAGAAAAAGTATCGGCCGCTGTGGTGTAGTGGTAAGCAGTGCGCGCTTCCACTCCGCAACGCCTGGGTTCAAGCCCTGGTCAAAGCAACATCGCAAAAAAAATAGAAAAAAGGTTTTTTCTTAACAGCGGTCGTCCCTCGGCAGGCAATGGCAAACCTCCGAGTGTATTTCTGCCATGAAAAACAGCTTCTCATAAAAATACAATCGCCGTTCGGAGTCGGCGTAAAACTGTAGGTCCCTCCGCTTTGTGTGACAACATCAAGGCGCACGCCACAAGTCGGAGGAGAAGCTCGGCCAAACACTAACATATGTGTAAGCGCCAATCCATTATTATTAATTATGGCAATAGAGAGGTTTAAGAAGTTTTAGTTTGAAAATATTTATTTTGAAGATGGTTAAAAAATTTAAAATCTCCTGTTTTTGGCATAGTTTAAGTATGTTCAGATTTATTGAAATAAATTACACCTAATGTAGCACGCAGAAATTTTATACACTCAGAGAAGCGGGTGATGGTGATCTACATAATTATGAATTAATTCTGTATTTTACACACTTCAGAAAAATTTTACCACTTGAGTAAAACGAACTATTTCGTGTAGATTTTTGGGTAATGAATCAAAATCTGGCCTCAGAATTGCTCTAGCACCTCAGAATTTCGAGATATTTGAGGTTATATTATGAAAGCAAAAATTTTTTTTGCTCATTTCTACTTAGGGCACAGTTTGGTACTGGTCTTCTCCTTTAAAATTCATTTTCGTTTGTTGCGATTCGATTTTTCGACCTCGATATATACCACTTTTAATGTGCATTATGTGATTTGGAGTGCAATGGGTATAGTCGTTGCGCTGGGTATGCAGTTACAGTTGCATGGCTATACTCAATCCCGACTCTTGCGTCCTCGTTCGGTCACTCTGGGCAACGTGAGCAACCCATGTGCGAGATGCGGTAACCAATCCGAGTGGAGCCTTGGGTCACGGCAGAAAGAGAGGGAGCTTCGGTGGGGCCACTCTGACTTATTCGGTTTAAGGGCTCACTGAAGTCTGCAGCGTCTGTTCACCAGTAGGTGCGGCTGCAAGCGGGTGTCTGCTTGGAGCAAGCGGCTCGCTATATAAACGTGTATTTGGTTGCGAAACCACCCCCGTCCCAGCAATGGGTTGTGCGCTGGGCTTGGGACCCGCCACGTAAAAACCACTTCCAGTGAAGAAGCAAGGAAAAGCCTCGGATGAGTCCCCCTCTTATGATGACGACCACGGCAAACGTTTAAAGGACTACGATTTGAGGGCATGCACCTGGAATGTCCGGACCCTTAATGGGGAAGGTGCCTCTGCCCGGCTGGTTGATGTCCTCGTAAGGACAAAAGCTGACATCACCGCCATCCAAGAAATGCGTTGGACGGGGCAAGGCAAACAATGTCTGGGGCCTTGCGACGTCTACTACAGCTGCCATGTAAAGGAGTGCAAATTCGGAGTTGGATTTGTGGTGGGAGAGAGACTCCGTCGCCGAGTACTGTCGTTCACCCCAGTGGACGAGCGTCTAGCCACAATCCGCATCAAAGCGAGATTCTTCAACATCTCGCTTATCTGCGCCCATGCCCCGACGGAAGAGAAGGAAGAGGTATCCAAGGATCTATTCTATGAGCGCTTGGAGCGCACGTACGAGCGCTGCCCCTGTCACGATATCAAAATCGTGCTTGGCGACTTCAATACCAGGGTGGGCAAGGAAGGGATCTTTGGAACCGTCGGAAAATTCAGCCTCCACGACGAAACGTCCGACAACGGATTGATGCTGATCAACTTCGCCGGGGCCCGAAACATGGTAGTATGCAGTACTAGGTTCAAGCATAAAAAGATCCATCAAGCTACGTGGCTGTCTCCGGATCGAAAAAGGAGAAACTAAATCGATCATGTTGTGATAGATGGAAGGCACGCTTCCAGTGTTTTAGACGTACGCACACTCCGAGGCCCAAACATCGACTCGGACCACTATCTTGTTGCAGCCAAGATACGCAC
>NW_016158790.1:20354-25768 GCF_001687245.7 Rhagoletis zephyria
GTATTCAACTCGGAACCCGCTGGTGGTAGCAGAGGAAGAGGGAGGCCCCCACTGCGATGGAAAGATCAGGTGGAGAAGGACTTGGCTTCACTTGGCGTTTCCAATTGGCGTCAGTTGGCACAGAGGAGAAACGACTGGCGTGCTTTGCTGAACTCGGCCAAAATCGCTTAGGCGGTTACAGCGCCAAAAAAGAAGAAGAAAATGTTCGGACCGACAGCGAAGACACTTTTTCAACGAGTTTTGGGATTGTGGGCTGAAAGCTGTTCGCATCGGCTGGTAGTGTTTTCGTGGACATTTCTCTTATCCTTTGTTTACAATTTGGTACGAAAAAACGAATTCAATATCTTTGTCTTTCATTTTCTTATCATTAGCAACCTTTTTCTTTTGTTCATATACTACGTTTATGCGGAACAATTCACGAATTCTTCATTTCATGAATTCAAAAATGGTTCCGTTTATGCATAATTCGCGAATACATGAAATTAAATGTTTAGAAAAAGTGACAGCGCACCAGCGAAAAACTAAACAGTAGGGTTGTGGTTTTTTTAGCATCTTTTTGAATTTGCAAATGGCGTTGGTACTAGGAAATGGTCCATGTTATATTTAAATTGGTTTTAGTGCATTAGAATTTCTTCTATTTAAATTTCTCTAATATTACAACAAATCCACGTAACTTCTCCGGTGTTTTAAGTCATAGTTATGCCACTACATGCTTTTGATCTAATAACTTCATAACCCTAGTAAAAATCTAAAGAAACCAAAAATCAGCTGTTTTTGTTCACACGCCGTGAATAACCCTATTGCGTCGATGCATAAGGTTGGTAGTACTGATAAATTTGGTTGCAGGCGAAGCATAATCAGCCTTAAGTTGTGTGACCTTAAACTTGAATGTCTAATTTTACCGGGCTATGTAAGGAGTGCTACTGCTGCAGTGGCGTACAAAAAAGTAAAAAGCAAAATTGCGGTTAAAATAAATTACCTCAAACGAGAAATTTGAATTAGGTTTGCACAAGATCAATTATAATAAACAAGAGGTCATATAAATATTTTCGCCAACGCACAGCACAAGAGGTAAAAATTATATGGCGAGCTTTTCTGGTAAGTAATAGAAGAAAACATGTCATAATTAGTAGTTTATACTAGAAAAAACTAAATACACTTGCATATCTTAGAATCGTTTTTGTGACCTATGTATGTACATACGTACGTATTTGTGCATCAGATACCATAATAATAATAATAATATATTGGCGCTCACACAATATGTTAGAGTTTGGCCGAGCTTCTCCTCCGATATGCGGCATGCGCCTTGATGTTGTCACACAAAGGGAGGGACGTAGAATTTTACGCCCACTCCGAACGGCGATTGTATTTTTATGAGAAGCTGGCAGCGAGGGGCGATCTCTATAAGAAAAAACCTTTTTTTTCATATTTTTTAATGTTGGAAGTAAACTGGCCCCGCGGAATGGTAGCGCACACTGGACTTTGAGAGGTCACCTATTCGAAAAAGTGTTAGACTTCTTGTTAATTTAACCTTATTGGACAATTTGACCCCAATCGCCACTCCCCAACCAAAATTCTCTATCCGCCACTGCTTGTAAGTATAAGAGAGTTTCATCTTTTAAAAAATTTGTCCTCAGTTCGACACACTGTACGATCAAAATGCTGCTACTTAATTTAAGATCGGCTATTATTAAAATTCTTGCTGGTTGAACACATTTTCTGAAAATCGAATCGACGAAGCGGAATAATATCACTCGGTGTATTTGATAATTACCCTACCAATACAATGTAACAGCTTTTCTGCTCGTATTGTGACTGAATTTGTTGCAACTAGTCAAACGGATTGCTCTGTTGCTGTTGTGGAAAAAGGCCGTTTGTTTTTTATGTTGTTGGAACAAGTGCGTTTTCACTGTGTTGTCATTTCTGAATGAAAGAAACGGCAGGGAATGTGCAATTTGCGCCCCATCATGCAGGCAAGCAGAAACTAAGCCACGCTGTGGCGCAGGCATAAGTGGGGCTGGCGGCCACCAAACTCAAGGCGGNTCGGCAGGGAATGTGCAATTTGCGCCCCATCATGCAGGCAAGCAGAAACTAAGCCACGCTGCAGCTGCAGCGCTGTGGCGCAGGCATAAGTGGGGCTGGCGGCCACCAAACTCAAGGCGGNCGATCTCTATAAGAAAAAACCTTTTTTTTCATATTTTTTAATGTTGGAAGTAAACTGGCCCCGCGGAATGGTAGCGCACACTGGACTTTGAGAGGTCACCTATTCGAAAAAGTGTTAGACTTCTTGTTAATTTAACCTTATTGGACAATTTGACCCCAATCGCCACTCCCCAACCAAAATTCTCTATCCGCCACTGCTTGTAAGTATAAGAGAGTTTCATCTTTTAAAAAATTTGTGCTCAGTTCGACACACTGTACGATCAAAATGCTGCTACTTAATTTAAGATCGGCTATTATTAAAATTCTTGCTGGTTGAACACATTTTCTGAAAATCGAATCGACGAAGCGGAATAATATCACTCGGTGTATTTGATAATTACCCTACCAATACAATGTAACAGCTTTTCTGCTCGTATTGTGACTGAATTTGTTGCAACTAGTCAAACGGATTGCTCTGTTGCTGTTGTGGAAAAAGGCCGTTTGTTTTTTATGTTGTTGGAACAAGTGCGTTTTCACTGTGTTGTCATTTCTGAATGAAAGAAACGGCAGGGAATGTGCAATTTGCGCCCCATCATGCAGGCAAGCAGAAACTAAGCCACGCTGTGGCGCAGGCATAAGTGGGGCTGGCGGCCACCAAACTCAAGGCGGAGAGGAAAGACAGATGCAAAAAATCATAAACAAGAAACGGAATTGTTGTCACTGACGTTGCTCTTGAAGGTAGTCGGTTCTGCTCGTTGGTAGCTGTTTGTCGTTTCCTCCGCTTGCCTCTTCGCCTACTTAACTCAGCATATTGGCCACCTTTTCCAAACAATGTACACACATACATATACACCTCACAACATTCCACCTCGCAAATGCGATTGTTGTGGCTCTGCGTAATGCCCACGCTGTTTCTGTTAACTTATATTGTTGTTGGCATCTGTTGCATGCTGGTTCAGTTCATATTTGCACAAATAATGCCTGGGGGGTCTCACTCAAAGGATGCTGAGTGTTGCCGTTTTTATTGTTTTGTTGTTTTTATTGCAATTATAAGCGGAGGTCTTTCGGTTGGTTTACTTTTATTAGTAGAAATTGGAATAGAGACTCGCGGCATTTTTGTTTCGTTTCACTTGAGCTTCGTTGGCACAAATATACAACGGAATTCCCTTCGAGAAAATACACAAAGTAAATTATGCTAAAACATTGTAAGTAGTCCAGTTGAAAGTACTAGCTGGTATTTTTATGCATCAGCACTTTCTGTCTAAATAAAAAATACTGAAGAATTCACATTCATTATGCAGAGATTTTGAAGAAATTTTATGACATTACATTATATTACAATGAAATGCTTTTAGTTTGAACCTTTTCTCTGCCGCACCTTCTTTTATCGCTTTTGGTGCTTCGCAAAAGGGCGCAAACTCTATTGGCAGGCATCGCTGTCGTTGTCGCTTTACTACTATTATGTTCACACGGAGACGGAGAAATTACATTGTTGTGGTTAATTTCGGCACAGAAAACGCCATAAAATAACTAAACTAGTTTCGCTTCAAGTTATTAATAACGTTAATGTGGCGTTAGGACAATTTTTATACCTCTGTTGCGAATGTCGACTGGAAGTAGACCCCAATCGATTGAGTGGATTATATTTTATTTTTGTATCGTGTAACTTCATCGGCAAAAACGTACCCTATTGTGTATGGTTAACTGAATTGACAGTTGTTTGGGTCTTTGTTTGCATTTGTAATTTGTAGATTTGCATTAATTTCAACATTATTGAGCAAAAGTGAGGTGGAAGTAGCGATTCATCTAATCCTTTGGAGTTGGAAGAGCAAGCTAACTGAGTGTAGGATTGAATACCCAGCGTGGTATGAAAGTTTTTTGACGGTTTTCAAGCACTTACAGTTTTTGAGAGAAAAACTGTTGAAGTGTCGAAAAATGGCAAATTTCCAAAAAAAAATTTAAATATGTAAAAGGTGAACGTAGTTTTTCCGAAGAAAAAAAAACACGTTTTAATAAGAATCCAATTCGTCTAATGGATTCTACCTCATGTCGATGAGTTGATTAGACAGGAGTGAAAAATTAAAAAAACTTAGTTCTTCAATAGCATGCACTACTATTCCCACAAATACGAAAATCTCAATCTAAGAAATCAACATTGAAAAAACGAGTGTGGTGATTCATCCAAAAGGGGTGGCCTAAGAAGCTGCCATCTCAACACTGCGGGCAGAGTGTCCAGATTTGGCGATTTCGCGCCAATTTGGCGATTTTTTTGGGATATTTGCGCGCAAAAATTTAGGGAATCGCCATTGGCGATTTTTGGCGATTTTTTTTCCTTCAAATAAATTTTTCCGAATTATAAAAATATACAAAACTTAGTTTTCCACGATAATTTTACAGAAGAGGCTAATGAACTGCGTGATAAACTTGACTTAACAATCATATTAAAAGACTGTCAAAAAATTTTGATCACCCTAATCGAAGAACTTTTGAAACGATTACCTAGTCAATTAAATACTTTTAAAAAAGCTTTGATTTTGTCACCAGAAAAGTTCGTGAATCACAAGATGGCGAGTTTCGGAGACCTTCCAATTCACTATTTAACTTTGAAGGAAAGAAAACAGCGGAAACTGAATATTTAAATCTTTTAACTTTCCCACGGAATAACTTTTCTCAGAACCATTCCATCCGACTCTGCAGAATTTTGGATAATTGCTTACGGAGTGAAAACCGCAACAGGCAATAAAATGTTTGGAAATATAAGTAAATTCATTTTATTATCCTTGCCGCACTCACATGCTTTGTTGACAAAGCACAACAAAAACTAAGATTCGAAATAGGATGATGCTGGAAAGCCTTAATTCAATACTTCGAATAAATTGTTATATGAAGGATAATAGTTTCTGCTGCAAAACGTTTCCAATATCAAACAGTATGTTATCAAGGTTGAGTAGCTCAATATATGACAACAACAGAAATGTAAATCATTCAGACACTATAGGTGATTTTAAAGAAATTGTGGAAATAGCTGATCTCGCCTTATTATAGGTTGTTATTTAATTTTTAGCGCCGAGCTCTTAAAAGCGGATTGTGCGATTAATCAATTAATATGAGTTATAATAAATTGCAATCCTATTGCAAAATGTGTTGAAACAAATATTTTTAAAAAGTATGCGTATTTTTAAAGAAAATTGTTTGTACATCACTATTATGTGTTATTATTATTAACCCTTAATTAGGCGCATAAAGAAAATCACACAATTAGTCGCATG
>NW_016158790.1:25783-26465 GCF_001687245.7 Rhagoletis zephyria
TTAGGGTACTCACAGTTTACTTCTAAAGTTAAAAGGTGGCAACTTTAACAAGATAACACACTCGAACTGTGAGCAACCCTTATGTTTAAATAAAGTATTAAGTTGATCAACAATACCACGCATTGCTAGACCGTTTGCCTTTCACGCGTTTGTGTTTAGAGAGCATCAACAAACCACATACATATTTCTCTCTATTCTCTCTTCTCTTTTTTATACTCAGCTAGCACAGCGCAAAAATAAAAAATAAAATAACCTTTGCCAGCTCCAGGCAGGCGCAAAGAGAAACTTATGTACAAGCAGCGCTGCGCCCAAAGCGAAATTCATGTATGTATGTACAAGCAGCGATAGATGCCAGTTTAACACAGAACATAAACATGAGACAAAGTCTAGTAATTTTGCCCAAAAGTGTTATCTCTAATTAGTATGGGAACCAACAACAAAGAAAGTTACCACATGGTAAAATGTTTTAAAGTTACCAGGTGGCAAAATTAACACAGTAGATAATATAGAACTGTGAGTACCCTAATAATTTCGACTTCAGACTTAAAAAAAAAAAAAATTAAACTTACTTCCGCGAAAAAATGTTACGTTAGTAAGCGCATGGGGNTGGAAAAGGAAATGAAGTGTGTATTAACAAAAATATTAAAGTACTCTATTATCGTTAACTTAAAAAAGAAAAACA
>NW_016158790.1:26475-31852 GCF_001687245.7 Rhagoletis zephyria
AAATTAAACTTACTTCCGCGAAAAAATGTTACGTTAGTAAGCGCATGGGGTCAGCACTCAAGCGAGTAGCGACACATGTGTACACGACGATGTTCTAACCGTAACTAAATAAATAAAACGAAATGTATTTTGTCATAAATATTAAAGCTCTTTATTATAGTTAACTTTAAGAAAGAAAAGCATAACTTTGACTTCAAACATAGATACAAAAATAAAAACTAAAAAGATGTTCTAGCCGTGACTTATTTACGTACCCCGCGGGGAGTTGGAAGCTAGACAGAGCGCGAGAACGCTCCAAGCATTCCAAGACATTTTTTTTCAACTTGAAATGACCTTGACCCCATGCGCCTAATTAAGGGTTAAATTTATTATATTCGTTTTTAGTTTTAAAAACTATATTATAACAAGATCTCATTTTTTAAATAAAAGATTTGTCAAATCGATTTCATGAATTTTATTTAAAAAAAAATTGCGTTTTTTTTAACAATCTGGACACTCTGACTGCGGGCTACAACCGTAGTGGAAATGGGGGTTATTATATTGAGAACAGAGTACACGCGGGTGGTCCTACCGTTGACGGCAAAAGCAACCGTCCTTGAATTGCTGCATGAAGGGCACTGGGGTGTGACGCGTATGAAGAAAATGGCGCATCAAAACAGCTGGTGGCCGTCTATGGACACACACATCGAAAAGAAAGTTTCACAATGCGAAATGTGCCAACAGCAAGGTACATCTTCACCAGCTCGAGCATATACAAATTGGCCTGCAGCTGAACGTCCATGGCAGCGCATACACTTGGACTTTGCAGGGCTATTTAATAACGCCTCTTGGCTTATATGCATCGACGCATTTTCGAAATATCCATTTGTAACAAAGATGGCCAGTATAACGGCTAAAGCAACGATCGATGCCCTAAAAGTAATATTTTCAGTCGAAGGTCTGCCTGATACCATAGTCACGTATAACGGACGGCAATTCACAGCGGCCGAGTTCCAGTTTTTTTTGCTACAGCAATGGGATTACGCATCTCACCACCGCGTCTTTTCATCCGGCATCGAACGGCGATGCTGAAGGCTTTGTGCGCACCTTTAAGAAAGCAGTCGCAGACGGTAAAAATCATTTAGATTCACTACTGACCATTCTTAGCACTTACAGAACTTTTCCCAATGGAAATAGCAATAAGTCACCGGCGGAATTGTTACATGGGCGCCAGCTAAAAACCTGGCTTAATATGCTTGTACCAGCTCCCACTCAAGGGTCAAGGGCCGGGTCGGAATCATCATACACTATTTCGACAAACGTTTACGCCAGGAACTATGCACAGGGTACGCCGTGGATTCCTGGTGTAATTCAAAGCAAAGTTGGCAGCATGAAGTATCGCGTGAGTACGGACCAAGATTTACTTCGTCGCCATCGTAACCAGTTGAAGGCCCGCCTGTGAGGACTAACGGAAGGGTTCTTGGCTAGGTGCGGAGTGACTGATGCATCTCAATGCAACACTGTTTCTAAGAACTGGTTGACGCACCTAATGCAACACTGTTCCTAAGAACCTTCGCAGGTTGACGATTGAAAATTACACATCACTTCGCTTATCTTACGATTTCCGCTATCACGTGTTCTTACTTACAATTACTGAATATTGTTAACAAATTAGATTAATAAATACTTGAAGTTACAACAGGTTGATATCTGCTAGGTATGTTTATTTTATTCAAATATATGGGCATAAATGATTTTCCATACAAAAATCACTCCGTCATCATTTTGCAAACACATGCAACGGTCAATGAACCATCCAAATCGACTAGCTAGAGATCTTCTTAGCCCGAGATATGCAAGAAAACTAAAAAGAAAAATTTCTCCGATACTACCAAATGATGTGGATATCCGCAATATATCAATGTCGGCTCTGGAACTCGTCCTTTTAGACCGACCACCCAACACCAGTGTCAGTGCGGCTCGGAAACGTGTCCTTTCCGACCGAACACAGCCTACTAGCTTGTAAGCGAAGGCGCGGCGTGGTAACTAGTCCTTTCCAACCGCCCAGGCAGTGCGGCTTTGGAACACGTCCTTTCAGACAGCCTTTCCAGCACGATATCCCCCGATCCTGCTCGGAATCTTGTCCATTCCTACAGCCACAACAACCGCAACAGCTACAACAACTGCAATAAACATATATGTAAAAAAATGCAAACATTTCTAAGCATTGCCGCAGAAATTTTAAATTTAATGGTAGTTTGTAAGATTTGAAAACTTATTATTAGTTTCGAAAGAAAAACTAAATAAATAAATACATAATAAGCAAAAAAAAATATTTAACAAGTCAAATAAATTATTAAAGTACGTACGGCTATAAATTGACATGGGTTAAAAATGCTTTTTTCTGAATTTTATTTAGGAGGATTGCCACATGTTTTAGAAATTAAACTCAACTTTAATTAAGGGAATTAGATACACAATTTAAATATGTATCACAATATGTGTGTCAGTCGAAAATGTTCAACAAGGTATTGGTTTTAAAATATTTTAAACAGGGTTGCCACCTGTTTGAAAATTAAAATTTATTTCAAGTATGCATAATTTAAATGAAATTTTAAAATATGACGTGAAACGAAGGTGGTAAGATTTCCTTAGTTTTAATATTTAGAATATTAAAGAGTCGTTAATTAGTCGGCCGCTGTGGTGTAGTGGTAAGCAGTGTGCTCTTTCACTCCCCAGCACCTGGGTTCAAGCCCTGGTCAATGCAACATCCCAAAAAATATAGAAAAAGGTTTTTTCTGAACAGCGGTCGTCCCTCGGCAGGCAATGGCAAAGCTCCGAGTGTATTTCTGCCATGAAAAACAGCTTCACATAAAAATACAATCGCCGTTCGGAGTCGGCGTAAAACTGTAGGTCCGTCCGCTTTGTGTGACAACATCAAGGCGCACGCCTCAAGTCGGAGGAGAAGCTCGGCCAAACACTAAAATATGTGTAAGCGTGTATAATATGAGTTATAATAAATTTAATAATTGCGCAGTCATATTGCAAAATGTGTTGAAACAAATATTTTTAAAAAGTATGCGTATTTTTAAAGAAAATTGTTTGTACATCACTATTATATAAGTGATTTGTGTTATTTATTATTAACCCTTAATTAGGCGCATAACGAAAATCACACAATTAGTCGCATGAGGTCCCCAGTGACCCCAATAAAAGTGGTGAAAAAAGAGTTTTCAAAATAAAAAAAGTGGAAAAGGAAAGGAAGTGTGTACTAACAAAAATATCAAAGTACTCTATTATCGTTAACTTAAAAAAGAAAAACATAATTTCGACTTCAGACTTAAAAAAAAAATTTAAACTTACTTCCGCGAAAAAATGTTACGTTAGTAGGCGCATGGGGTCAGCACTCAAGCGAGTGTACACGACGATGTTCTAACCGTAACTAAATAAATAAAACGAAATGTATTTTGTCATAAATATTAAAGCTCTTTATTATAGTAAACATTAAGAAAGAAAAGCATAACTTTAACTTCAAACATAGATACAAAAATAAAAAATAAAAAATGTTACCTAAGTGGTCGCATGGGGTCAGGGCTTAAAAGAGTAGNATAAGAAAGAAAAGCATAACTTTAACTTCAAACATAGATACAAAAATAAAAACTAAAAAATGTTACCTAAGTGGTCGCATGGGGTCAGGGCTTAAAAGAGTAGCGACAAATGTGTACCCGCCGATGTTCTGGCCGTGACTTATTTACGTACCCCGCGGGGAGTTAGGAAGCTAGACAGAGCGCGAGCACGCTCCTAGTATTCCAAGACATTTTTTTTCAACTTGAAATGACCTTGACCCCATGCGCCTAATTAAGAGTTAAATGTATTATATTCGTTTTTGGTTTTAAAAACTATATTATAACAAGATCTCATTTTTAAAATAAAAGATTTGTCAAATCGATTTCATAAATTTTATTTAACCCTCATCCTGTAATAAAAAAAAGTAACCAATCCTGTATTTTGGGCAAATTTTGCCCAATATAGTTTTATTAAATTTTTGCGTAAATATTACAAGTGATTACAGTCTTTGAGTGTTTTTTTACAAACAAATGAATTACAGTTGTTATATTTTGTAGTGTACTTAATGCTATTTGGTATACTTTTGCAAAACTTTTACCCCGCATTCTGCGGTGTTTTCTCTTTTTGCGTCCGTGCAAGTATCTTTTAACATAACTATGTGGCTGAGATGTTCGTTCTACCCTTCATTCTTCAAAAGATCAAACCGCAATTGTTCCAGAAAAAGTCTGCGTCGGAAATGCTAATTTTTGTTCCACTTAGGATTTACAGCCGCCCAAATTATAAGAGTAGTGCATGTGGAAATATCAAGGATATTAGCACCGCCTATTGGCCATCTAGTGGTCTTCCCCGTACAGGTGTATATTCCGACAAGTTGGTCCAGTGTGTCTACCCCTTCTTTCGTTTTATTACTTTATTATCGAATCAAAGAACCCGACTAATATTTTGAAATCTTCGCAATGACATTGTTGATTTGAATACGGGGTTTCCTTTCACGTTGCCCCATAAACATCCAATGCTGCACGACAGGAACGATAAACGTCAGCTAATAATATCAATCCGAAATATGCATTCAAGGATGTGTAATTTATTTTTTTCCGGGCCTCCCCAAAAATGTTTCTGCATATAATAGTGAATAATACTTTTACAAACGAACATACATACATACATACATACATACGTGTATGGAAGAAAATTGTAAATATATTGCTTCAATATTCGTCATTTCTATAATTAGGTTTTGCATATCTATTGTCATGAATAAATGGAACGAAGACTTAATGTCAGTAAGGCGAGCTAAAGTATATCAAGTTAGTCCTGGAGTGGTAGTAATCACGTTTTCAGCCGTATTCCTACCTATCAACGATCTATTGGGTTTGTCATGCCACACATATTTTTTGTCTTTGGGATAAAACTAAAATATTATTTTTCCTGTTCTACAGGAGATGCAAATAGTTAGTCGTCAGAGCAAACACTTTCTCGTGATATGTTCACATATGTTTCTGATCCATCATTTGGAGAAATTTCAAATTCCTGATCGGAACTTTCATCAACTCCTACATTGCTTTCAGTCTAACTCTTTGATTCGCCCAATAGCTCCTCTATCTGCCAACGCTTTATTACTACCACCTAATGAAATTTAAACTTTTGTATGTAATTAAATCTTGAATTATATACCTAGTTACCCTTTTGAAATATACTTTCCCTTTACTAAGTATAACACTTCGCGAAACACAGCGACTAGGCCCTTACGAAGAACAAAATCACACTGTCGCGTGTCGTCTGTTATACACTACTCATTAAAATTTTAGGCGGAATTTCCCGAACTGGAAAT
>NW_016158790.1:34710-39334 GCF_001687245.7 Rhagoletis zephyria
TGACCAGGGCTTGAACCCAGGTGCTGGTGAGTGAAAGCGCACACTGCTTACCACTACACCACAGCGGCCGACTAATTAACGACTTTTTAATATTCTAAATATTAAAACTAAGGAAATCTTACCACCTTCGTTTCACGTCATATTTTAAAATTTCATTTAAATTATGCATACTTGAAATAAATTTTAATTTTCAAACAGATGGCAACCCTATATTTGTATATGCTCGAGCTGGTGAAGATGTACCTTGCTGTTGGCACATTTCGCATTGTGAAACTTTCTTTTCGATGTGTGTATCCATAGACGGCCACCAGCTGTTTTGATGTGCCATTTTCTTCATACGCGTCACACCCCAGTGCCCTTCATGCAGCAATTCAAGGACGGTTGCTTTTGCCGTCAACGGTAGGACCACACGCGTGTACTCTGTTCTCAATATAATAACCCCCATTTCCAGACTAAGCGCATGCCTGCGAACAAAATACGGTTGTAGGCCGCAGTCAGAGTGTCCAGATTGTTAAAAAAAAACGCAATTTCTGAAAAAAAATCGCCAAAAATCTCCACTTTTTTTTAACCCTCATCCTGTACTTTGGGCAAATTTTGCCCAGTCGTATATTTAAGGTCGGTTATTTCGAGTGTTTTCCATAATATCAATGTGAAACTTTTTAACAATAATTTATTTGCCGATATATAGCTGTATTGCGAAAATAAAAATTGTACGCTACCTAGGGCAACGCCTACAAAAAAAATAACTAATCCTGTATTTTGGGTAAATTTTGCCCAATGTAATTTGTAATGATTTTGTGCATACAAAACAGCAAGAGCCGCATAAAACGATCGTGTTTTTCCGAAATTCCAAGATAAAATCTGACATTGGTTTTTTAGGCCCACTTATGGTTACATGTGTATATCTTGGTAACCCCTGTACCTTCCAAACTTGGCACAATTGTTAGCCTTGCTACAGCATACTAAATGACATCCCATATAACGGTAATTTGGAGAAATACGAAATCTTCGATAAATCAGTAAATATTAAAGCTAATTTATTCAAAATTGACGCTTGAAACAACTCTTTATCAAGAAATACGCTTGTGTTAAAATTTTGGAAAATGGGCGTGGCACCGCCCACTTATGATCACATATATGTATCTCGGTAACCGTTCTACCAATTTGTACCAAACTCGGGACGGTTATTGTGCTTGCCACATAAAAGCAAAATGTTGAAAATTATTGAAATCGGACTAAAATTGAGGCCGCTTTTCATATAACGGTAAATTTCAGAAATGCTTGAAACTTCAATATTTCGAAATTTAAGGACGCTAATTTACTCAAATTAATACACCCCGGCTTGCCATGTAGCGGTAGCTTTCGGAAGGGTGAAAATCATATATTTAATACTTGCGCCGGGTATTTAATGTTCGGCTCCGCCCTAACTTTCTTACTTGTTTGTTTATGGACTTTACCAAAAATTGCCAGATACCCGAATTTTGTATACTAATTTTACTGTACTATTGTTGCAAACAGTATTTCCAGTATTAAATGTGAGATGGTAGAGTTCAAAATTTATCGCAAAAATTCGATAGTTGTTTTAGAAGTGTAGCCCGTGGTGCTGCCATTGTAATTCAAATATTTCCAGTATTCGAATATAAGAAAACTCTTAACTTTTTCGAAGTAATTTTGTAGAAGTGTCAGTAGTGCTGCCACTGAAACTCGAAGGGCTTTTATAATTACACACATGCAAAACATAATTAATTTTTTTCTAGTAATGCAAATAGATGTTTGGTTGCAAAAGTTACCAAAATGAAATAAAAGTTACCAAGTTACCAAACCGCTTAAAAGTTACCAATTTTGGTAGAAAGTTACCAATTGTGGCAACCATGATAACAATCCCTTTCGGTGTCATGAGCTTGACCGATGGTCTTAGTTCCACCTGTGAGATCTCTGCCAAGTATGCGTAATCTTTTTCTATGAACTTGCAACTACAACATTGGTGCGATGCGTATGCCAAGAAAAGTTCTTATAAGGAAACTCAAGAGCACAGAAGTGCGTTTTCTGTTATAGGAGGGCCACGAATCCTCGCGGTCCCACAGGATGAAAAGTTTTCCGGTACATTGGCTAAATGAGTCGTGTGATCTCTTGAATATCTTTCACATGTAGCCATTTATATACCTACGGCGATCTTTCCTTGTTAATTCGTCACTTTTACAATTCGTGGTAATATTTATAAACTGATTTCTAGTTAGATGCAAGATCGCATGATCCCCATCCTTCATTTAGACATCTGAAAACTAAATTCGTATAATTTAAACATAGGGCAAAGCAGACCAACCTCACGGGGTTTCTATACATTTCGGCTGCAGCGCCATCCATTGGGTCCATTTTCTGCAAAACCATTGCTTACCATAAAATGAATACGTGTTATGAATTTCAACCTCGACTCCAGCGGCACTCATCGGGTAAATTTTGTATCAAAAGAATTTTCCATCATACAGGTACATAGCCAGGGGCTGACCCAGCAGCAATTCTTGGGGGGGGAGGAGGGAATTTTTCAACATATATCGTGTATATAAATTTAAAAATCACCGCAATTTAAAATTTTTAGAGTTTTGATAGTTTTGAATTTCTTGAAGTTTCCCATTTTAAACAACTTGAGTGGAATTCCAAAATTTTCTAAACTTTCAAAACTTTGTGAATTTGAGAAATTTTAGTAAATCACAATAATTCAATATAATGATGAATACTAGATTTCTAGCAATTCTTTATTTTTCAAAAATTTTGAGAATTGTAAAATTCTAACAAATTTTTTCTAAGTATATCGTGTATATAAATTTAAAAATCACCGCAATTTAAAATTTTTAGAGTTTTGATAGTTTTGAATTTCTTGAAGTTTCCCATTTTAACCAACTTGAGTGGAATTCCAAAATTTTCTAAACTTTCAAAACTTTGTGAATTTGAGAAATTTTAGTAAATCACAATAATTCAATATAATGATGAATACTAGATTTCTAGCAATTCTTTATTTTTCAAATATTTTGAGAATTGTGAAATTCTATCAAATTTTTTCTAAGTAAAAGTGTCGAATATACAGAACTGATCAAACGAAAGTAAAAGTTTTCGAACGTTGAAAACATTTTCAAATTTCGTCGTTTCGAATTTTCGTAATTCTTGAAGATTAAAAAAATTTTTGGACTGATGTTTTCAAAATTTTCAAAAAATTTTAAATTCTCAAACTTAGTTATATCAATACAAAATTTTGGAAAAGTTCAGAAAAGTGGAAAAATTTTGGAATTTTTCAAAAATGTTAATATCTTTTCGAATTCTAAGAATTTTCTCTTTTTTACACACAAGTACCATGAACATAAGAATTTTTCGACAATTTGTGATGTTTCACATTTTTACATTTTAGGATAAATAAAATTCTCAAAATTTTGGAAAATATAATAATTTCTAAAATCTCAATAATTTTGTACATTTCAAAATATTCTCATTTTACCAAAATTTCTAGAATCTTCCAGATTTCGATAGTTTTTGAAATTTGGAAAATTATCCTAAAAATAAGAAATCTCAAGAAATTTAATAATATTATAAAATTCAAAATTTTGGAATTTTCGTTGTTTTCTGATCCTGTGAAAATATTCAAACTTGCCGTGACTTTCACCTGTGTAAAATAATACAAATTCGAAAATATAACAAAAAAAGTAAAAATTTAAAACTAAGTATATAATTTTAATATTTTGAAAATTGAGTGAATTCGAAAAACTGATAGGCCTACTTAAAAAACATAATACTTCGAGCTTAGCACACAGCTAAAATTTCAAACTCAAGTTTCCCCAATTTCCCCTACCCGGGTCCGCCACTGTACATAGCGCGCATTTAAAATTTGAACGAAATCGGTTGATAAATGCGATTTTTATAAATAACTCTACTCCAACACCCCCTAGCGAGTTTTCTAGTAGCATGTAATAGGACCATATATGTATGTAAAATAACCTCCGAATATCTGACGGAACCCTATTCAGTGGTTTTTGAATTTAGTGCGAACAACGAAAACGGCTATCATTTTATGCAAATAGGTATGTAGATAGGAGAGTCTATAGCGAAACTCGTAAAATCAAAGCTCCATTCTTTGTGAAATATTCAAAAAAATTTCCAAAATTTTCACATAAATTTTACCTTTTACTAAAAATTAAAAACAAAGTTGCAATAGTTCAATGAGATTTAGACATCTAGGAGAAAATGGTTCCCAATCGAATGATACTTGCGCGCAGCGTTGCCGCTTTGGTAATTTTTTACCAAAACTGGTAATTTTTTTCTTTTTAGAACGAGTTTGGTAATTTGGTAATTTTTTTTTCAACGTAAGTCCTTTCTTTAAAATTTTTAATACTAACTTATTACTTGTAAAAATTTAGAACTTTGAACCTTCTTACAATTGCACAAAACAAAAAATTTGCATCTTAAGACAGCCAAACATTTAAAGAGCTCTTTAACGTAACAATTTTCCTTGACAACACAGAACTTTTACACGCCTATTCTGCACCACTTTCATATTCGGATTTTGCTACGAATCGTAGAAATGGTATGCTGCAATCCGAATCGTATCTTTCTTCGAACTTTCGAAATTCGTAACAAT
>NW_016158790.1:39596-44455 GCF_001687245.7 Rhagoletis zephyria
AACACCTTTTAAAGGTTTGTAAATTTCTGAGCGATTTTTTTGTGTTATGTTTTAAAAATATTTGTGAATTGTTATAGTCTGAACAAATTGAAAAGGACGCAGCTGTAAGTTGTTCATCTTCATTATCTAAACGCTCTGTCGATGAAGAACTCATCTGTCGCTCGAAAAATATAAATAGAGCTAAGCTGGCCACAATCCCAGTTGTGGTGTAATTCTGCCGTCGCCAAAATAATTATCTATATAAGGATACGTGGAAAAATAATTTGACAGCTATGGTCCATAGCTCGTCATTTTCAATGCTTTATGCTATTATGCTTATAAAAATTTGGTAATTTTTTTCTGAGTTTGGTATTTTTTTTTAGAGTTTTGGTAAAAAATTCAAAATCTTTGTGGCAACACTGCTTGCGCGTTTACGTAAATGTATATCGATCCAGCCTTTCCAATAACACTGTGAGACAAATGGTAGGGGTCAGTGATCGGGAAGGGTTCAAACTACCGGGGAAAGTTATATCGGTAAAAAAGAAGTTATACGTGTCCCGGCGTTTCGCTGGGTCACGGCTAGGAATCGAGATATATATATATAACTATCATATAGGGGAAATTGCCACCTTTGGTGGTCTTTGTTTGACATAACTCGAGAACCACTAGTCCGATTTTGCTCAAACAAATTTAAAAAAATTAAAAATTACAATTCCTTTAATCTGTTCAAATAACGTTTTTCTATATAATCAACAGTTTTAAAAAAATTTAATATTTTAGGCAAAAAATATTTTTTTTTCTTCATACATTTATTTTTAACGTAACCGGTTCCAGAGATAAGCTATATGAGAAGTTCAGTTTGTATGGAAGGCCCGCTTTTTCAATGCATTTGCAATATGTGCATCAGTGCTAAGTTTCAGTTCCCCAGCGTAATTGGTTTTAGAGATATATTGGTTTTTTACGTTTTATTCTGTATAAGAATTTTAGGAATATCCCCAGCTACATACCGAGTAAATTTGTGGTCGGAATATTTATTTTCAAGGTGCTGGCCTATGTTGCAAATATGAACCAAATCGGTGCAGCCGTTTAGTAGTTTAACGAAATACATTGTACAGACAACTGTATGAAATTGTAAAGCGTGACGTCTCAGATTTCTTAATTTTTTGGCATCAACGACAAAAAGTTTTGGTTTTTTTAAGCGAAAAACCTTCCACACAGATGTTCCAAAAAAGTGCGATTGGTTACGCTTGAACACACTTAATTTAATGTCAATAAATGAATTGAATAAATTGAATAAACGAATTAATTGAATGTCAATTGAATGTCAATGTGGCAACTCTCTAATTTTTTTCTTCTATATTGTAAGCTAGATCTCTAGCGATACATCGGTGAAAACTGCATTTAGCTCCATGTTTTCGCGTGATGCGCGTACAAATATACAGACAGAGATTCAAATATTCTAAAAAAAAATTATTTAGCTTCTGTAGCTCTGATAAAAACCCACCATATTAATTTTTCTTTAATATCTACAGGTACATATTAATATCTATAGGTACAGACATCGGCCAGTAACAATCTTATTATAAGTATAAAAGAATGATAGAATACAAGATTGCGCCAATCGAGCTAAGAGCAACTGGCCGTGACGTCAAAATATACCAGAATGAGAGAGCAAGACGAACTCGACAAGAAAAAGAAGAAGCATCGAACAAAAGGCAGTATTGCCAAGTTTTGAATTTGAAAAAGCACCAAATTTTTATTGGTGTACTAGCAGACCCGGCGAACTTCGCCCCGCACAAAATATTTATTTTTATTTTTTTTATTGAAACTTTTGGTCGAATATTTTCACGTTAACGATTTCCATTGGCACGTACATCGGCTAAGATTATGGTTTGATGGTCGTTTTCCGCCTTAAATAACCTAACGAACGCGTTATGTTTGTGATGAAGTTCTTGAAATTCTCTAATTGTGAAACATTTCATAGAACGGTTAATCTCACAAAGAAATAAATTTGAAGAACATTTCCTCTTGACTCCCTGACGGCCGGTTCTATAGTAAATCTGTCCAAAAAAAGGTATAGTATATTTGGTGGCAATTTCAAAATGGATGCGTATAATTGTTCTACAGAAATCCAATATACATAGACTTATTTCAGGCGAAATACCTTAAAAGTAAGTAAAAGTAAGTTTCACGAAAATATTTTTTTTTACTTGAATTTATTACAGTAAAAGGCGCGCGATGGTTTTGACGGTTGGTTAATCGGTGGTGATATGAGATTTACCCCTGCACAACTCAACCCTGGTGTCTCCGAATAAAGCTTTAACGCATAATAATACTGGCAAATCACATCCATTGGGCCAATCGTAACGCACAAGAGTTAGATATACTCAGTGGTGCAGCAGGTCGATTTAATCTGACATTCACGGCACCTTTTCTAACTTGGCAATTATTCGTAATGACTCCAGCGCCACGTAGCAGCTCTTTTTTGTAATAGTATTGCCTTTACCGTTACCAATACATATTTTGAATATTAGCCAAAGTGGATCGTAAATAACATTTTTAACTCTAATGCCAACTGGCGGGTGAATTTGTGAAACTACACTATCCAGAGAGTTACTCAAAAACACACAAAAAACTTCGTTTAAATCCGTCCGAGCATTTAGGAGGATTTCACTCACAAACACACCTGCAGATGAATTATATATACGTTTGTACGGCGCCATTCCCTCTTTTCAGATAGCCCGTTTTTCTCCGTGAGTATAAGATTGATTTCATATATCTCCACACCAAGTTCCAGTACTCTACCATGAACATTTCCAGAGATATTCGGTATGAAAAATTCGGTTTTTATGGGAGGTTCTACGCCCCCTCTATATATCGAAAATTTTGTTAGCCTATGATAATCCTTGGGATATCCGAATCAGGTGTCGGAAATTACAAAAAACTCGGTTCGGCCGTTCTCGAGCTTTGCGAACACAAAAAGCGGCTTCAATATATATTGGTATAGATTGGTATGAATCGAAATGGTTTTGAATATGTATCACAATATATATGAGTGTCACACGAAACAGGTTTAAAAAGGTTGCCAACTGTTCAAAAGGTTAAATTCAAACTATTAATAATTTAAATGAATTATTACAATATGGGTATCAAACCTACATGTAAGGGGTGGCCATCTGTTTAAAATCTCAAATTGAGTTCAGGGGATAAGTTAATTGAAAAAGTATGACAAATCGGCCGCTGTGGTGTAGTGGTAAGCAGTGCGCGCTTCCACTCCGCAACGCCTGGGTTCAAACCCTGGTCAAAGCAACATCGCAAAAAATATAGAAATAAATAATATAAAAAAAACTTTTTAATATACAACGCTTTTATAAATGGACTAAAAAGTAGAAAATAATACTTCTCAGTCCCATAGAATTTGTTTTGATAACTTTTGATTTTGAAATTTTAGCAAGTCATTATAAACAATCTATGAAATTGAAAATGAAAAGCGTGGAGCGCATGCAATACAAAGCATTCGATTTAATTGACAATAGTCAAACTACATAACGTAGACCTAAAATTTCTACAGCGAAAGTAGAACTTTGAAATCGATTTTAAGCGGTCGTTATTCATATACCCACATACATACATTCATATATTACTTTTCATATCAATTCAAGTGTATTACATGCGCCCCACGCTTTTCATTTTCAATTTCATAGATTGTTTATAATGACTTTTGCTAAAATTTCAAAATCAAAAGTTATCAAAACCAATTCTATGGGACTGAGAAGTATTATTTTCTACTTTTTAGTCCATTTATAAACGCGTTGTATATTAAAAAGTTTTTTTTTATATTATTTATTTTCTACTTTTTAGTCCTGTCTGACGACGATATTAATAGAAAGGTGCACACACATGCATTTACATATGTATGTACATACAAACGAGCACCAATTAATTTTATTTAAAGACATGGCGTGTCGTCTATTTCCGCCGATATGCGTGTATAAACCCTCCTCAAAGTCTAGCCAAAAAACCAGCAACTCACACAACAGGTTCCCCAGAGCAATTCGCTCGAGAAAGTGGTACCCGGTACACGTAATACGCGGCACACAGCACAACAATCCGCCAAAACAGGCAACCCGGCCCAAAATTACCACCGTAGAAGGCAGAAACCCCGAGCGGCAGTGCAGGAGTCCAAGAATTACCCTTAAAACGGCCACAGGAGCTTAAAAAGACCAACTGGTCCCCAACTGTCCGAAGGTAAGTAGTTTCGGACTAGGCCCAAACTGGTACCCAAATGGTTCCCGGACTGGTCCCCGACTGGTTACCAACTGGTCCCACGAACTAGTTACCAACTGATCCTAAAGTGGTTACCAACTGGTCCACCTATACCTCAAGTGGTCCACAAGTCACTTCACTTACAAAGCATTCGATTTAGTTGACAATAGTCAAACTAATTTTATTTAAAGAAATGGCTGTCGTCTATTTCCGGTGTAGCAAACGTAGTACATAGGACGACATCTAGATGTCATCTACCTCGCCCTATTCACTATTCTTTTTTATAGGAGCTTTTCAAAGCTTTGCTTTGGTGTCGGACACACAACATTGAAAGCTTCTGGATCCACAACATTGCAAGTTGATAAAAGCGTTGTAATTGTAAAAAGGTTTTTTATTAACTGCGGTCGTCCCTCGGCAGGCAATGGCAAACCTCCGAGTGTATTTCTGCCAAGAAAAAGAGCTTCTCATAAAAATACAATCGCCGTTCGGAGTCGGCGAAAAACTGTAGGTCCCTCCGCTTTGTGTGACAACATGAAGACGCACGCCAAAAATCGGAGGAGAAGCTCGGCCAAACAGTAAAATATGTATAAGCGCCAATCTATTATTATTATTAT
>NW_016158790.1:45519-84047 GCF_001687245.7 Rhagoletis zephyria
AGTATGGAGAGGCAACTATCTGGAAGTATTTTACATAAAAAATTTACTAAGTATTGCCCGGTTTGTAGTTGCAGTTAAAGAAAACACATGAAAAGGCACGATTTTTTTTAAATTCGAAAAAATGTAAATATTTCAAAAACGGTGACACTTTTACCTGAAAATTTTTTGTTTATCAGTGAGCTCACCCCCCCACCTACCTTGCCCTAAAGTTTGGCACGTTACTTCTGGGACACCCTGTATGTATATGCCTTTATATAAGTTTACTTACACTTATGTACTACATATGTAATTAAACAACAATCAATTTTTGATAAAAAAGCTGTAATATACTTAAAGTATTTATTTGTTTGAACGTGCACACTCTTACTGCGCATATATTGAGTGTAAATAACGTGTAAATTTAGTGGAAAGTGCATTACATATTGTGAAATAGTCCCATACAAGTTGGTGAAAATTACAAATTTAATAACAAATTACTTAAAAACTATAAGGTTCCGCGCTTTAAAACTTTACATATACCCCCTTTAGAACCCCCTCTCCCCCCCCCTATTTTCCTTAATTCCGTACTCGGGGGTTACCATTCTAAAATTTTCCCCTCTTCAGTTTGATACCCATATTGCAATATTCAATTTATCTTATTAATTAAATTTAATCAAAATTTTCCAACAGGTGGCAACTATAAAAAAATATTTTTGGCTGTGAGCCTTCTTAATCCTTTTACTTTTGACGCCCATATTGCAATATTCACTTATCAATTTACTTAAACCACAATTTTCAAACAGGTGGCAACTCTCTAACTTTTTTCTTTCTATATTTTAAGTTAGACCTCTAGCAATACATCCGTGGAAACTGCATTCAAATCCATGCATTCGTTTTCCAGTGATGCGCGTGCAAACATCCAGACAGACAGACAGACAAAAATTCTAAAAATGGTTGATTTGGCTTCTGGTGCTCTAATAAAGACTCCCCACATAAATTTTTCTTTAATATATAAAATGTACAGACATCGACCTGTTAGAACTTTATTATATGTATAGATTTTATGTACTTTTCATGGTAATTATAAGTGGTTAAGTCGAGTTAACCTAAGTTCTATCTATCGACATATTCTACAAACCTTTTACTTAATATATCTGTAAAAAAATCTACCACCTCTTTCCGCTCTTCTTTTAAATCGTTATTTGAAAAAATAAGCAATAAAAAAACTAATATTTGTTTTTGAAAATTTCGAAACTTGTGTTAGTTAGTATGTTTTTTGTTCTCAGGATATACAAGTAATATGCGGTCATCAATAAGGATGACAAGAGAAGCGTATTGAATATTATTCAATAATGCGAACATAGACAAAAGAAGAGAAATAGAGTTTCTTGAAGAAAAATTAGTGGAAATTATAAAGTGTCCCAAAGAGCGAATTCCCTTACTTCGTGAAAGTTTAAAACCATTTAAACATCAGTATCAAATGAAGTGGGTATTGGCAAGTTAGAAAGAGGAAGGTTTTTGGGGAAAGGAATGTAATGCATGGTGCTTTAGTTATAGATAATGCACTGCTCCCGATCGAGCAGCTATCAGAGGAAGCACGAAACAAGCAATATAGACAGAATTTTTAAAGAAAATTTTCAAGAAGGGATTGCAACGACGATTTGATGAATCGTTTACTTTTAACCCCCGATGTATTGATAAGCTTGAGCAAAAATATTTTTCAAAATAACACAAGCCAACAAAAATGGGGAAAAATATGCGTGCTGATTAAGGATCCGCAAGTATACAGTATCCATCAGTTCCAAATTTTGAGAGAAACGAGGTCAAAGTGTCAAAAAATCGCGTTTTTTGCAATATTTGAGAAACTCTAGCAAAGAAATGAAAGGTGATAGAACTGTCCTCTTAGGGTTAAATTAAGGCTTGAACTTTCGACTGCAATCTTTAAAACTACCATACCTTCCCCTTGACCTGATAGTCACTTATAGTAATTTATTGAACAATAAAAAATACTGAAAAATTGTGCTACTGGAAAAAATATTTTGCCAAAATAAGTTTTTGCACAAAAATCAGTTTTTGCTGTTCAATAAATGTCTACAAGTGATCATCAAGGGAAGATGCAGAAATGGGCTAGTAGTCGAGCGTTCTAGCTTTAATGTAAGCCTATGTGGAAGGTTCTATCACCTTTTGTTTCTTTGCAAGAGCTTCTAAAACATTGCAAAAACGCGGTTTTTGACATTTTGACCTCGTTTTTCTCTAAATCTGGAGCTGATGGAAACTTTACCCTTATGGATTCGTAATAAGCACTCAAAAGTCTATCAAAAACAGCTTTAACATTTGCCGCACCAAAATATTTTCCCATTTTTGTTGACCTGGGCTCGAATCGTAACAGTCGTGAACGAGCAACTCGTCACGTAAAAATTACAAAATCGGATTGTGACAGAACGTGAAGGAACTTCTCATATCTTAATTCGGTATTATGACAGGCGTGAACGAGCGAGTGAACGTACTCGTTCGTTCGAACTGTCATTCGATTCATATTTGACGAACGTACGCGCCCAAAATTTGATAAAATATTTTGAAAAATGTAAGTAATTATATAATTTGTGCAAACATATACAAGTTTATAGCTATTTTTCTTATTTTAGGACCAACTACAATAAATTAAACTCTACGCAGAAGGAACTCATGGCGGAGTTCATGGCCGAACACCCTGAATTGGCAATGAATTTACTCCCAAACTGCTCGCAGGGAAAAGCAACGGCCAATCGTTTGTGGGAAAACCTCACCAAACAATTAAATGCTGTAGGGCCGCCAATTGTGGATGTGAAGCTGTGGCTGAAAGTAGGTTTTGATATTTTTAATGAAAGTAAACATGAACGAACTTTCTTTTAACCTAGGTTTTCGCTAATCAGAAATACAACGCAAAGAGGAGGCTTTCTTTTAACAAGGCTTCCAAACGGCGGACAGGTGGTGGACCTTTTCAGGAAAAGGTTTTAACTCCAGCTGAGGAGCTCCTTGTGGAAGCAGCAGGACTGGAAGTATGCGTAGAGGGTAATCAGTCGGTTCCATCATACGGAAATGCAATAACACCCTCAGCTGCAGCCGCTCCACTAAAAAGAAAACATTGGATTCACTACGCATTTCATTAGAACGCCTCTTCTTACCTCCAGCTATTTTATATTTTTCCGCAAACCACTCCTTACATCTTGAAGATTCGTTGGGCTGGAACTTTATAAATTCCGGACACAATTTGCTTTCCATTTCTTTTAAGGCGTTGGACGTCAATTTTGATACCCTGTTCTGGCACATACCTATCAAGTAATCACTACCAACTGTGTGCTGATAGCTACCACTTGCAAGGAGCGAGAGGCTTGAAGTCAATTGCAAAACAGCAGGAACGGCTTTTGTGTCATGGCAGTTTATGTTTATTTTCGATAAAACATATTGGAATGCCTCCTTGCTTAACCGAAATCTTTTGATGAATCTGCAAGTAGAGAATAGAGAAGGTAATTTATTTCCTATGTATCAATTACTTACACGTTGTTGGATAATGCCAATGGATTGCTTCTGTCCCGAAGTTGCTTACGAACAACTCTTTCGGCATTTTCGCTTTCGCTAGAGCTTAAATAAAATAAAAGGCTCGGATCTATTTTAGTTTTTCCGCTTTTCTTTATTTACTTTTCACTTATTTTGACACTTCAATGTCTTTTGTGACTTAAAAAACGGAAGAAGAAGAGAAAAATAATCGATAACCAAATAAACAATAACGATTCGTTCGCCTTCGAGTGTTATNGTGGATGTGAAGCTGTGGCTGAAAGTAGGTTTTGATATTTTTAATGAAAGTAAACATGAACGAACTTTCTTTTAACCTAGGTTTTCGCTAATCAGAAATACAACGCAAAGAGGAGGCTTTCTTTTAACAAGGCTTCCAAACGGCGGACAGGTGGTGGACCTTTTCAGGAAAAGGTTTTAACTCCAGCTGAGGAGCTCCTTGTGGAAGCAGCAGGACTGGAAGTATGCGTAGAGGGTAATCAGTCGGTTCCATCATACGGAAATGCAATAACACCCTCAGCTGCAGCCGCTCCACTAAAGAGAAAACATTGGATTCACTACGCATTTCATTAGAACGCCTCTTCTTACCTCCAGCTATTTTATATTTTTCCGCAAACCACTCCTTACATCTTGAAGATTCGTTGGGCTGGAACTTTATAAATTCCGGACACAATTTGCTTTCCATTTCTTTTAAGGCGTTGGACGTCAATTTTGATACCCTGTTCTGGCACATACCTATCAAGTAATCACTACCAACTGTGTGCTGATAGCTACCACTTGCAAGGAGCGAGAGGCTTGAAGTCAATTGCAAAACAGCAGGAACGGCTTTTGTGTCATGGCAGTTTATGTTTATTTTCGATAAAACATATTGGAATGCCTCCTTGCTTAACCGAAATCTTTTGATGAATCTGCAAGTAGAGAATAGAGAAGGTAATTTATTTCCTATGTATCAATTACTTACACGTTGTTGGATAATGCCAATGGATTGCTTCTGTCCCGAAGTTGCTTACGAACAACTCTTTCGGCATTTTCGCTTTCGCTAGAGCTTAAATAAAATAAAAGGCTCGGATCTATTTTAGTTTTTCCGCTTTTCTTTATTTACTTTTCACTTATTTTGACACTTCAATGTCTTTTGTGACTTAAAAAACGGAAGAAGAAGAGAAAAATAATCGATAACCAAATAAACAATAACGATTCGTTCGCCTTCGAGTGTTATCATCCGATATTGTTCATTCGATTATACGATCACGTAATTTGTATTCGTACGATTTCCGACTCGTTCACGTCTGTCACGATTCGACCCCTGTATTATTTTTCGAAAAAGTTTCAATGAAGTAAATAGTTGGCTAGTCAAAATTGTTTATGCCAAACGCTTATAAATCATGCCAGGTATCATTTTATTACTCAAAGATGTATTTATTTATTTATTCATTTATAATGGGCATTTGGGAGTTACAAAACTTCACATAAATAATTTTGGCCAGCTTTTGAAGGCAAATACCCCTTGTGTGGAGTTCATTGTTGTTTACCTATTGTCTTTGAAATTTCTCCTCTATTTACCAAAAATAATCGATAAATCCCGGTTGCAGACGAAGAAGTTATCTCTTTAAAACAGGATTATATCATAACTTGGATTTCAGAGGAGAAATTTTGTATATTAAATTACGTTTTGGACAGTTCAGCTCGAAAAAAGAGAAATTCTAGCTAAACAAAAATCCAAACCTGAAATAACAATATTGTGACAATCCGGCTCTTGTTTTTTAAAGGATATCCGGAACCCGGTTATCCGTCAAATCTCTACCCCCACATCCCTAAACAACATAGTTGCAATATATGGCTTCTTCTTTTCTATCTTATTTTCGAAGCAACGAAATTTATGGAATAAGTAGTGTTAAGGTATCCACACACCTATGCGATTCTGTCGGTGCGAATCTGTTCCGACAAAATTTACAACAATGCCGACCATAGTTTTAAATGAGGAACCGCACACTAAAGGCCCGTCCACATAGAAATTTGGCGTTGCGTTGGCGTTGGCGCCGCTTCAACAGCTGACTATGAATACATGAATTCAAATGTAGCCGTCCACATAGCCAAAATTCGACAACGCTCACGCCAACAAAAAGCAAAAAGATGGCCAACTCTCAACTTTTCGCGTGCGTTGCTCGTCAGCTGTTGCAAATAAATGAAATTATGTGAAATATTTTTCCTTTTTAATCAAGTGCATTTTTAATGCAATTATTGATATGAAATATTAATTTATCTGTCGTTAGTATGTTAATTTAGTGGCCCAAGCATTCGCTGCCAAGCCTTCATTGTAGCAAGCATACTTTTAACGTGCGTGCTGTCAAACCAATGCCAACGCCAAAGCCAACGCGAAAGTTCTATGTGGACCGGCCTTTATGCGCTTTTGCTGCAGCGATTTATTCGAACATTCACAGTTCTTCTTTTGGTCGTGCCGAAATCACAGACTCCGCGTTTTGAGAACGAAAAGGTCAATAGAAGGATTTTACAATATTAAAACAAAATTGAGCGTAAGAAAACAAAATATATTTGATGTAGAAAAGTTAAGAATTTTATTATTTTTTTTTTGTCTATAAATTGACAGTTTTTACTGCGATAAAATCCCACAGACGTGTGCGTATTTGAGTTTTCGATGCACTAACGTCTATAGCATCAAAAACGGTGCGGATTCGTTGCGACAGAATCGCATAGGTGTGTGGATGCTTTTATACATATTTAGGAATGATGTGTATCTGCTTGCTTGGCTATTCGGCCCTTTTACAGGTAGCACGTAGGAAAGGTAATTTATTTAATTTAGGCTAGTTTATTTGGTTAAAGTCGAAGTGCTGGTTTTTATATAAGTTTTATAGAATATTGTTAAAGATCAATATTGAATATTGCCAGACACTTTCCTTTGGAGGTAACTTCCACAAGGCTCTTTAAAGTGCACGTAATCGATATTTATTGTTTTCGTATTAAGTTTGATAAACGCGTGATACACGGCGTATGAGTAACATAATTCCCTGCTCATACTTTATGCAAAAATAAACAACCGAATTCGAAGACATAAATTAGTTTGGCTATTAATTAAAAACAGAATTTTGGTCTGGAATTAGCATTCGTGTTGCTCACGAGACACAAAGCTTTATTAAAAAAAAGTAAATGCGCCTGGGCCACACTGGAGAAGTGAAGCCTACGTTACATATGTATCTAGTTTATCTCATAACCAATATACATGCATATCGATTGTCCTGTGCAATAACGACACAATTAAAAATTCAAAAAATTAAAACTGTTTCTACTGTTAAGTGGCTCTTGTCTCTAATCCTTGTCTAATCCATTTCCATCCCTTTCTAAAGTAAGCAGTAAGGATTGCTAAAGTAAGTACAAAAGATTAGACATGGATTCGACCAGGATTAGAGACAAGAGCCACTTAACAGTAGCAACAGTTTTTATTTTTTGAATTTTGAATTGTATCGTTAATTCACAGGACCATCGATATATACACACTAGGTATGTTAAAACCGGGATCCCGGAATCCCGGGATCCCGGACCTTTTAAGGTCTCCAAAATCCCGGGATTCTTGCCAAGTAATCCCGGGGTTTATGGTATTTGTAATTTGCACTGATGGCAATAATTGAAACTCCTTTTCTTGACCAGTATTGGCCATATTTATTTTTTTTATTTAATAATTAATATTTTTTATAAATGTCTAGCTCATTATACATATAACACCTCCCGATAGTAAATTTTAAACACAAATATCAATATATTCGCTAAACCCAGGGCCAAATATAGTAAAATTTCTTTTATAGTTTTTCACTCTGACGCCAGTAATTCAACAACACTATACAGCTCTCGGCTGGGTATTGGACCAAGCCAACTTTTTTTTAAGAGACTGAGTCAAAATTAAAAAAAGTAATTTCTCCGTATTACGAAGTTAGCCTCCGAAATCGAGAAATGGGCCTTCGAAGTTCGAAATTGGACCTTTGGTTAAAAATAATTTTTAATTATTACATGTAAAAAGCAAAACAAGTAAAAATACATACGTGGTCCGCCTTTTGCTTTTCCTTATATGGTATATACATTTTTTTTGTGAAAAGTTATATTACAGGTGCGGGTCAAAGGGCAGCTCTTCGAAAAATTAAAAACTTAATATTTCAGAAAATTTTGAACTGCTTTTTTAAAAATTCGTATCGTTGTAAAGATTTTGTAATCCCCTTTTTTGTGATATGCATATTTGTATACTTCGTGTATAAAAATTTTAGAAAAACCACATTCAAATAAAAACATAACTCTTTATTTGTATAAAAAAATATTTTAAACAAAAAAGTTACTAACCGATTTTTAAAAAATTGGTATCGTTGTAAAGGCGATTAAACCCCCTTTCTTCTTATATGCATATTTTTTATACTTGGTGAATAAAAATTTGAGAAAAAACTCTTAAGAGGAAAAAATAACTTTTTTTTACCAAAAAAAAAAATTTTAAACAATAAATTACTCACCGATTTTTAAACAATTGGCATCATTGTTAAGGCGATTAAACCCCCTTTCTTTTAGTCTGCATATTTGTATACTTCGTACAAAAAGATATGAGAAAAAACACTTAAAAAGAAAAAATAAAAATTTTTTTTTATAAAAAAAATTACAGAAAAATTACTAATTAGTAATACAATTGAATACCGCATTTAAATAAAACGAATAATTGTTTGCTGGGTTGGAGCTGCTTCGGCCGATAAGAAGGAAAACGAAAGATTGTTTTCTCTTTTCCCTCCTACGCGTTTCAACGCATTTCGCCTCTTCCTCAGGGAGTCTGGTTTTATTAATCAATAAACAACATTAATTACAATACAATCATGTTGTTTATTGTTTAATAAAACCAGACTCCCTGAGGAAGACGCGAAATGCGTTGAAACGCGTAGGAGGGAAAAAAGAAAACAATCTTTCGTTTTTCTTCTTATCGGCCGAAGCAGCTCCAACCCAGCAAACAATCAATAAGGAATTTGGCCCAAATAAAAGCAAAACGAATAATTATTAGTGTTTTAAGCATTAATTCGTTCTTGTTCACCCGCAGCCCTGTTAAAAATAAAGCAAAAGTATATGTAACGAAAGTCTAAGGCATATCAAAATATAAAAACACCATGGTTTTTGATATTTTACATAACAGGTTATATATGAAAATGAAAGGGAATTTTCTGTTTTATTTAAATAAAGTATTCAGTTGTATTACTAATTAGTAATTTTTTAGTTTAGAATATTTTTTTAAGAAAAAATTGGTATTTTTTCCTCTTACGTGTTTTTTCTCAAATTTTTATATACGAAGTATACAAATATGCATTTAAGAAGAAAGGGGTTTAGTCGCCCTTACAGCGACACCAATTTTTATAAAATCGGTTAGCATTTTTTTGTCTAAAATATTTTTTTTATAAAAAAAAGGAATTTTTTCCTTTAAATGTGTTTTTTTTTAATGCTTATATAGGAAGTATATAAATATGCATTTCAAAAGAAATCGGGGTCTAATCGCCTTAATACCAACCTTTTAAAAACCGGTTAGTAATTTTTTTGTTTAAATTTTTTTTATAAAAAAAGGTATTTTTTCCTTTAAATATGTTTTTTCTCAAATGTTTATATACGCAGTATATAAATATGCGTATCAGAAGAAAGGGGTTTTAATCGTCTTAACAACGATACCAATTGTTTAAAAAACTGTTAGTAATTTTTTTTAAATATTTTTTTTAAAAGGAATTTTTTCCTTTAAATATGTTCAAATGTTTATATACGCAGTATATAAATATGCGTATCAGAAGAAAGGGGTTTTAAACGTCTTAACAACGATACCAATTGTTTAAAAAACTGTTAGTAATTTTTTTGTTTAAAATATTTGTTTTTTATAAAAAAGGTATTTTTCCACTTAAATGTGTTTTTGCTAAAATTTGTGTTGACTAAGTACACAAATATGCATATCGGAAGAAAGGGGGTTTAATCACCTTTACAACGATATCAATTTTTTAAAAATTAGTTCAAAATTGTTTGCAATATAAGGAATTTAATTTTTCGAAGACCTGCACTTTGACCCCTTATAGCACCTGTAATATAAGTTTGCACAAAAAAGTTATATACAGTTTAAATAAAAGCAAAAGGAGGACTACGTCTATATTTTTATGTTTTTAGTTATTTACATGCAATAATTAAATATATTTGGAACTTCGAATGCCCATATCTCGATTTCGGAGGCCAGCTTCGAAAAAGGGAGAAATCACTGTTTTACCTATGACTCAGGCTCTTAAAAAAATTGATTTGGTCATGTACCCAGGAAAAAAGTTTTGCCGTACAGTGAAATGATTTAAAACATTCAGAGAAATGTGCTTAGAGAAGTAGTACGGGTAAGAAATTAGTGAGGAAATCCTGTAGAATTTAAACAGATTCATGTTTCTGGTACAGAAGGGCTGGCAAATATTGAAAATGTAATTTTAAAATTTTATCTTTGAAATTTCGCAATATTTGTTTTTGAAAAAATTATATATCGATAACATCTTCGAATTGCGTTCTTCTAACTTTGTCAGCTTAAAAATTACCTATTAGTCGTTGTGAGCCCAAAAATTTTAAATTTTTTTGAGTCCAAAGAAATTTCTTACTGCATTTGTTACCCATATTTTTATTCTACATTGCATTGAATTTTTTTTAACAATTTTTGGAATTAATCATATCTTTGAAATTGCTAAGTCCTTCAAAATAAATCCTGCGGTCAGAGAGAAAAAATAAAAACGCCACTTTAAATAAAAAAGTAGGTTTCAAACCCATTTATTTATTATTTATTTCATGGTAGGCGAGCTTCTCTAACAATATGGAAGAAATTTTTTCGATTCAAGTTGTTGAAAAGTAATGAATATCTAAATTGCGGGATTGTGACAATGTCATCCCGAAAATCCCGGGATCGGAAAAAGCCAAAAATTTTACATCCCTAGTACATGCATACATCTGCTTTTGCTTAAGGTTATATTTTTTTTCTTTTTTATATTTAGATCCCTACCTCTACCCCGTTCGTTCTAATTATATTAATGTTATTCTGTTTTTCTTTATCTTTATACTTTTTCGGTAACAAAATTCGATATTTACATCCATCAAAATACCGATAGCAAAACTGATAAAAATATCGATAGCAAAATCGATAAAGTTATAACCTAATCGATAAATATCGACAACAAAATCAGTAAATATTGATAACAAAATCGATAAGAATATCGATAACAAAATCGATAAAAATGTCTATAACAAAATTGATAGATATCGATAACAAAGTTGATAAAAATATCGGTAACAAAATCGATAACTAAATCTATAAAAATATTGAAAACAAAATCAATAAAAAATATCAATATTTATATCGATAAGTTCCGAGAAAACCGAAAATTCTTAAAATCCCGAAATAATTCGCAGATTGAGTCTCTGTGTATCTATGTATCTACAGTAGTCCACTTGCAAACAGCGTTTTGTGATTTTATAATAGTAAGCCATAAATTAAAAAAACATCTACAACTTGTACTTGTAACATCCAAAATGTATATTTCTTTTTATTATCTGAAAATTTGGATAAATAAGAGCCTAATAACATTAAAAATCAGAATTGGAGTGTGGTAGTTTTTGCAAATTTTATATATAGAAATTAAATATAGCGAGTTTTAAAACTCTAAGTTTTATATAGCCAGCTTTTTTAAGCTTTTCGCGTTCTCTGTTCCATGAAGGTTGGTCTGCTTCTTTTTTGAGACGTCTTCCACTAGTCACCGAAATTACCACGTTTTCTTACAGTTTTCTAAGTTCATCAGAAACTATTGCACTTGTATAAATACGTACAGTAAATATTATAGCGACTTTTGAAAGTGTATACATATATACATACGGTAAGTATTATAGCGACTTTTGCTAGAGTAGCTAACATTTGATGCTATTTGTTTCAGAATATATAAGGATTGTGCACTGTAATGTTAGTGGACATGAATCTACTTTAAATACTGGTAAGTTACCCACCAAAAACTAAAAGTCCAAAAAAATTTGCATAGTGCACTTTGCAAGTGGACTACTCATATATCCTTTTCTTTATAATTACCTTTGTATTAATCTTTCTTCCCCTATCTTCATCCTTTGTCGGTATCCCCATCCACATCTTTTCTAATATTTATCTTATTTTTTACCTTTAGGTTTATTAGTTTCTTCATCTACACATTCACTTCTGCCCTTACATAAGTAAAGTATTTAAATTTACCTAGCACGGTTCCCACACGACAAAAATTTTCTGATCAAAATTTACAAAAAAAAAGTAACCTAAAAGTTACCAAGTAAAAAACAATGTTTTATTACACAATAAACTGTATGTAAAAACAAAACTCGTTTATTTGCCATAAATAAGACATGGGTACAATACATAGTTTTATTAAAAGAAAACTAAACAAATGCATTTTACTTATGAGGCTATGAGGGCCAGAGGAGCCTATCTACAACAACCGACTTTTCTGTTTTTGGACCACCCTAATGTACATATGTGTGTATAAACTCAACGTGAGCACAAAACATTTTGCTTGCATAGATTTCTGTTCTCTTTTTACTGCGAGTTGAATTATTTTAATATCTATTACAAAATTTTATACAGACAAGACTAAAAATTATACAAGTAATTTTTAGCAAAAAAAAAAACCGACTTCAACTCTCATATAAAAAAAAAAATATATATATATATATCTCATGATCCACTGATCGGATCTTAACCAGATTAGTGTGGCACCACCTCTGAGACACTACCTTTCCCATGAAAATAGAATTATCGAAATCGGTTGACGTGTAATAATAAAAAAAATATTCCGACGAACTGATAACCTCCTCCTTTTTTGGAAGCCGGTTAAAAATAAATAAAATAAAAAATAAACATTTAAATATACCACGCTTTAATAAATGAACTAAAAATTTAAAAATAATATTTCTCAGTCCCATAGAATTTGTTTTGATAAATTTTGATTTTAAAATTTTAGCAAGTCATTATAACCAATTTATGAGATTGAAAATGAAAAGCGTGGGTCGCATGTAATTGATCTGAATAACGACCGCTTAAAATCGATCTCAAATTTTTACTTTCTCTGTAGAAATTTTAGGTCTATGTTATTTAGTTTGACTATTGCCAATTAAATTTAATGCTTTTTATTGCATGCGCTCCACGTTTTTCGTTTTCAATCTCATAANAAATTTCAAAGTCAAAAGTTATCAAAATGAATTCTATGGGACTGAGAAATATTATTTTCTAATTTTTAGTCCATTTATNATTTCAAAGTCAAAAGTTATCAAAATGAACTCTATGGGACTGAGAAATATTATTTTCTAATTTTTAGTCCATTTATAAAAGCGCGGTATGTTAAAAAGTTTTTATTTTATTTTATTTATTATTATTATCATATAATTTATTCAAAAATAAATATTGCAAATTTTCAAGGATATTCAAAGATAAAATTTTAAAAAAAATTTTCCATACCAATTCGCCCTTTTGCACCAAAAAGTTTTATATTTTTTAATTCTACAAGATCTTTTCTTTTCTTTGATACCCACATTGTTATTCTACATTGCACTGAAATTTTTANAAAAAAAAATTTTCCATACCAATTCGCCCTTTTGCACCAAAAAGTTTTATATTTTTTAATTCTACAAGATCTTCTCTTTTCTTTGATACCCACATTGTTATTCTACATTGCACTGAAATTTTTATATAATTTTTTGAATTAATAAATTTTTAAAATTTAAAAGCCCTTTTAAAAAATTTCTGACATGTGACGTTAAAAATTAAAAAGGCAGTTTTACTATATTTTGCCCCTTATTTTTGCGATATATTAATTTGTGTGTAAAATTTACTGTCGCACGGTGTTATATGTGCGTTTTTTTCTTTATTACAACGCTTTTATCGACTTGCAATGTTGTGTGTCTAGACACCATTTTTATTATTACAACGCTTTTATCAACTTGCACTGTTGTGTGTCCAGACACCAGTTTTAGCTATAATTATAGATTATAACCAAGGTTCCTATATAAAAGTCTAGACATCAACCTCGACGGTAGGTCTTGCCGGAAGTAGTTAAATATTGCGTCTAAAAATATGCACTACATAGGCTACAGCGGAAATGGGCGACTAGACCATTAAATTAGTTGGTCCTCGTATGTATGTATGTACATACTGAACGTGGGGACAAAACATTTTGCTTTCATATGCACCAAATATACCACACAAATATTTGCGCAAATACCAACTTTTACAAATAGGAATCGAATAGGAATTTTATTTGTATTAATTTGTATTTGCGCAAATATTTGTGTGGTGTATTTTGCGCAATAGTCTTCTGTTCTCTTTTCACTGCAAGTTAATTATTTTAATATCTGTTGCAAAATGTTATACAGACAAGACTAAAAAGTAGAAAATGAATAAAATAAAAAAATTTATATACCACGCTTTTATAAATGGACTAAAAATTAGAAAATAATATTTCTCAGTCCCATAGAATTTGTTTTGATAACTTTTGATTTTGAAATTTTAGCAAAAGTCACTATAAGCAATTTATGAGATTGAAGGTATATTAAAAAGTTTTTTTTTTTTTTTCTAATTTATTTATTTGTTAACTGACTTTATAAAAGTTTGGTTTGGTTATAAATTACATTTGAAAATAAATTAAACAGACAGACTAGCAATATATCAAAACACATACAATTATTATTTTTTTAAATAAGGAGATATCCTTGGGTTGGGAATTTTACGAAATTTCGGGCGAAACCGGGGAATTTCATTGTCGAAACCGGGGAATACTCAAAAATGAGTTGGCTACCTTGACCTAAACAGAAGAAATACACATGAATACTTTAGCACGACTGTAACGCCATGTAAGGAGATAGAATAGGGTCGAGTTGTGGATTTTTATTAAGCAAGTTACTCAGAATCTCGACTTTTGAATTATGGCGGGTTTGCAATACACAGTAGGAGAAACAATCTATATATGCCAGATGACAATATCATCAAACTCGTTCGTTTTTGCTATCTACCTTTGCTAGCGGTTTACTACCGGAAATTACTGCAACAAGGCGAAGCAGAATACTGCACTGCACTTTTACAAAGCGATTTTTCCCGGCTACGAAAAGTCATGTGCAGAGAAAATTTCATGAAATCCAAACGGAATGTTTCTGATTTTTCTTACGGATATGCTAGTTGGAAACTAGGAAAAGGAAGTTGAAAATTTTACCTTTCTTTTGTCAATTAATTTAGAACTGAGGAATAAAAGAATGAAATAATTTTAATGGCAAAAATTGTTTGTTAGTGTTTTGTTTAGTTTTCCTCATATACGAGTAGATACCATCAAAGCAACATAAAAGTAAACATATCTAGTCATAGACAATTAAAACTAACCCAGAGGAGTGAATGAGTGACGCAAATTGTACTTACTGCTTAGCTTTTCACTTGGTTATAAAATTTATTTGCACTGCGAGCTGGCCGGAAGCGACATTCAACTAGCAGCAGAAAGTGGCTTTTGTACTTACTTTATAGAAAGTCCTGGTCATTCGTCATTCGAGGACCATGTTGGTGCTGGTGCGTCCGGGGCCAGTGCAAATTGCAGATGTGCATCTTGTCGGCCAAGTCAGGAATAGCAGGGTGAAGCCTTCACCCAACCAGTAGCATCTTCCCACTTATGTAAAAGATGTAAAACATCCGAAGTAAATATTTACTAAGCGTGAGCTGTTGCTGCTGCTCTACTTTCATCCTTTGACCACTGTTATGGCACTAAGTGGCTCGCCATTACTACTGCCGAGTTTAGCCTTCGGGCGTTGGCCTGTTAAATTGTGCGCACAGTGTCGTACGAAAAGAGCGGCAAACAAGCTGAATCCTTAAGTAGCTACATATGTATGTGTACACGAAGGTACATGAGCCAACACGTACAGAAGAACTACTGGGTGCAGGGTTACCACTCAAAAACTTTCTTTCCTACCAAGAGCTGGGTCAAAAACCTACCAAAATGGCTTCTTCCCTACCATTTCTTTTAATCAAGAAAACGGCGTTTGACAGCATTAAATGAAATTAATATACATATATGTATGTATATGCACACAAAAAAAGTGGTGTGTGCTTTTAACCAGACCCACCTATCGACATGTATTTCGACCCGCTTAATCCAAATCTGAGGTCCGTTTGGCTTCTAAACCCTCAAGATTTCGATTAAATTCCGAAAAACCGAAAAAATTCACATAGTTTACAGTTTTATTAAAGCCTCGGTTTAAATGACGCTCATTTGCATACATATATTATGAAGTACATACTGCTACCTAAACATGAAAAGGTGCCAAGTCTACTTTTTTCCAAAATTTAGCTTTTGATGCAGAATGCGATATATACATTAGTAAGATAAAAATAAACCTCACGGTCAGGCTTGCCAAATGTGCGGGCCTATGCCTCTACATCCATCAATTCAATCACTTGATATCCCTTAAAGCAGTGTTTGCATTATTCAACTTTGCGTTCAACAATTGCGTTCAACTCAACGCAGGGTTGCACGAAAAAAAAGTTGAATGGCTAAATGTTGGCTGGCGACCAACTTTGTTGAAAGCGATTAGTTGAAAGGCCATTCAACCAAAAGTTGAATGCAAAGTTGAACAATGCAAACACCTTTTTATGGCGAATATTTTGATATTTTTTCATATTTTGATATTTTTAGCCATTCAACTTTTTTTTCGTGCAACCCTGCGCTGAGTTGAACGCAATTGTTGAACGCAAAGTTGAACAATGCAAACACACTTTTAGATAGAATTACCGAAGGTAATTGGTAAAATTCTTCCTATCCAGTAATCAACGAGTTTTTTTTAAAGGTATTTGATATAATGGCTAACATCCAAGAAGCAAAGTGAGGGTAAAACTGATATTGTCAAAATTTGGCAAGCGTCCTCACAGTGCTGACAAAGTGACACATTACAACAAGCCGGAGATGTTTTCTGCTTTATGAGCAAAGAAACCTACCAAAATTTTAAGCGTCCTACCATCCTACCAACGAGAAAAAACCTACCAATTTTGGTAGGAAAAGTCCAAAACGGCAACCCTGACTGGGTGCACCATTTCGAGGAGGTGCATAGCGGTATTTGTGTGTGTATAGAGGCAAAAGCAACTCTGCCTGAAGCTAGAAGATAATTTTTTGATGATATTAACATACTTTTCGGTAGCGCATCCGTAAGATGTCTGTTGCATATAAATCAGTTTGCGCTGCTCTCACAAACAAAGAACAATAGACCTTCAATGTACACCTCCCATTTTTAAAAATAGAGTGCCGCTGCAGTAATATCCATGTACACGCATATTCAGATAAATATGAGGATGTTTCAATGCAGATTAGAGCAGAGGGTTGGTGCTGCGTATTTAGCCTCTAGAGCAAAGGTTACCTAACTTTTTTTCTCGTAGACCACTTTCAAAATTTTACTGGTTTCGGTGAACCCCCTGCTGCTACATTTCTACCAAAACTCGCCAAAAATGTGAAGATTAGATCGAAAGATGAAAGATGCAAGTTTTACAAGTAACAGCCGCTGAGCTTCTTAAAACAGAGTTCGTAAAGCTATCAAAATACGCTCTCGATCTGAGGAGTTATATTTTTTAGAAGCGCTCCAATTTCAAAAACTCAGAGCGCTATAGAGCGTTATTTACATTCTCTTCACTATAAACTCCTCACATATTTGGGTCACTCATACATTTACGTGAGGAGTATATATAAAAGAGTTTATTCGTATTGCGCGCATCATTTTTATTTTCACCGTTCCGAGTTTTGAAGTGATGCGAAAAATATTTATCACTCACGTTTTTAAACATGCAAAACTAGGAACAACAAGACCGCAAAGCTTTTTCCGCCAACTTTTAATTCAGAGACTGACAATAGAGAAAATAGCGATTCTCGAAAAAGCTATGAGAAACAACCAAGCAAGCGGTGCATCAAGAATAAAGGTACGACCGCACTAAGCGACGCGACACTGCAGCGGCACTACGCGACACGACGCGACACTTTTTGGTATACCGCTCTGAAACTGCAGCGGCGCGACACTTCGCTGCAATTTTTTTTTATTTATTTGCGTCAAAACCTTCAAACAAGATGGATGCCAGTGACGCTGCTGTAATGTTAATGCCTTTCATTTTTATTTTCCTTGGCGAATTCATCTCAAATGTTATGTTTCTTTACATAAAATTTTCTTCTTGAATGAAATGCATGTGAATATTCACTCACAATTCGAAATCATTTCTTCAAGTTAAAAATATAGTCCGACATGTTATGTCGCTCCGCTGGGTATACCGCACTATTCGGCTCCAGACCTGCGCGACACCACGCGACGCGACATTTTTGCCTAGTTGGTCAACTTTGCCGCGCAGCGTCGCATCGCGTAGCTCCGCTGCAGCGTAGTGCGGTATGCTCCATAAGAATCCATGCAAAGAATATTTTGACGCGTTGTGTAGTGTCGTGTCGCGTCGCCTAGTGCGGTCGTACCTTAAATAAAATGATTGAGCGCTCCCTGCCGCTTTAAACTACTGAGTGATGAAAGCTAGATAAGCAAAAGAGACAAAACGCTCTTTTCTGACTGACTAACCAGAATGGTGAGGCTGTGGCATGATTCAATAATACAAGNTTTCTTCAAGTTAAAAATATAGTCCGAAATGTTATGTCGCTCCGCTGGGTATACCGCACTATTCGGCTCCAGACCTGCGCGACACCACGCGACGCGACATTTTTGCCTAGTTGGTCAACTTTGCCGCGCAGCGTCGCATCGCGTAGCTCCGCTGCAGCGTAGTGCGGTATGCTCCATAAGAATCCATGCAAAGAATATTTTGACGCGTTGTGTAGTGTCGTGTCGCGTCGCCTAGTGCGGTCGTACCTTAAATAAAATGATTGAGCGCTCCCTGCCGCTTTAAACTACTGAGTGATGAAAGCTAGATAAGCAGAAGAGACAAAACGCTCTTTTCTGACTGACTAACCAGAATGGTGAGGCTGTGGCATGATTCAATAATACAAGGTTAGATAATTATTGACAGCCGCGGTTTGACACTCCCTTACAAAAAGTTGCATTTACGAAGGACAGAGAAAGGAGAAGAAAGCAATCCCTTGTTGCGAAAGTGGTAGTAGATAAGTACGCAAAGTGGGCAATTAGTAGTGAAATTATTTTTGTAAATTCTAATGTATTTGCAGGAAATCTGGCATTTTAAACGAAATATTGAACGAAATATTAAAATATATACGTGAATTACGTAATTTATGTGCTATTTCGCTGTATAAAAACTGCAAAAGGACTCAGAATTAAAATAAAACTACTATGAGATTTATGTAAACATCCAATTTAAAAAGAATTTATGTTTTCATCAGTTAAATGTCCTTAATATGCATATACAAATAAACAAATTGCACAAAAGCTTATACTTATATTTCACAGCAAAGCTACACTTTTTCCAAGTACATCTGCAAAGAAGCAACACCGTGCCACTGCTAAGGGAGCGGTGCGAGAGAGACAACTGTCAGTTTATCGAACCTTGTATTATTGAATCATGAGGCTGTGGTATGTAGCAAGAGCTGTCAAAAGTTAAAAAATTCCAAATTATTTGCAATACACAAACACAATACACGCATTTGCATTTGTCGTGGCTTGACAAATTTGCAATACCGAAAATCCATAGCATAAAAATGCTATGCATTGCAACTCTGGTTGACATTTCTATCAGCTGATTAAAAAAGTTTTACCATGACAGTTTAATAAAGGTCGCTCACAATCCATGGCATATTTCTGCAATTGCATAAATTTGTCAGCTCTTATGCACCGAATCGCGAATAGCCCTNAAATTTATCAGCTCCTATGCACCGAATCGCGAATAGCCCTATTCTGTTTAGCCAGTGAGGAGTAATATTTTGAGTGGCATTGGAGCGTAAGGTAAGTATAGAGGTGAAAAAACTAGGTACATATATTAAAGATAAATTTAGTTGAACGGCGCTCTTTCTTTTTAACCGACTTCCAAAAAAGGAGGAGGTTATCAGTTCGTCGGAATATTTTTTTTTTTTATGTATGTTACCGCATAACTTTGGATCACGTCTTTTTGCATCGGAAAGGTAGTGTCTCGGAGGTGGTCCCATACTAATCTGGTTAAGATCCGATCAGTGGATCATGAGATATATATATATATATATATATTTTTATATGAGAGTTGAGGTTGTTTTTTTTTTGGTAAAAATTACTTGTTTAACTCACAAAAGAGGAAATCAAAATTGATTGCTTTTGAATTGAGTTGTAGTGAGGAGGAAGATGGAAACCTTATTCCTCCTGTCTGTGAAAAATCACTGAAAAATAGTAGTGTATTATATGCTTACATTGGTAAGTAGGCCAAGCCAACATTTTTATTCTTTACTATTGGAAACAGGTAAATTTTCGTGGACCCCCACTTACAACTCGTGAACCTCCATATGGTTTTCGCGCCAACGTAAACCCCCGGTCGAGGCTCCCGTAGACCACTTTGGGAATCACCACTCTAGAGCTTTTTCGTTTTGGCAATTGAAAGTTGAGTCACATTCACAAGGTCCAGCAAACCTCGAGGCCCCTAGTTAATGCCGACAATCTTTGCGGTAATCTAAAAGAAATGAAATTCTTAGAAGTTAAGTATAAAATTTACCAACACTAGCGAAAATTTTGTAATTATAGAAGCGAATGGGAAGAGCCATCAAAATACTTGCTGTTCAGGTAGTCGCTACCATTGGTGTGTAATAAAGTAGTGCATTACCTTCAAGTTGGGTCGCCAGCTTTTTGAGAAAATAAATATACCAGCGTCGTTCTGCGGTTAAAGTTCAGTACTTTTTAGTATACCTATATATGTATATGTAATTTTATTTAAAAGCATTAAAATTTTTCTCCTCTGTGGATTAGTGGTTAAAAGTGCGCACTACCATAACACAGGGCCTGGGATCCCAGCAAACAATAAGGTTTGATATACATTTGAGAATGATTTGAAATCAAAGCCTTTATCAAATGTCAAACGTTTAAAAATGATTTGATATTGATTTGAAAATTACAGCTTTCTCAATAAAAAGGGGAGTTTGATCTCCATTTGAAAATATGGTTAACTCTCAAATCAATTTCAAAGATTATTTATCAAATGTACTTCAAATGTGGAAATAAAATGTATAATAGGAAATGTATATTTCATATTTATTTTTTCTTCGCGATGTAGTACATATGTATGTGCATAACAAAAGAAACAATTAAGATAAAGTAATTTATAATAAATTAGTCTTGAAGTGCTGCAGCTTTTTCAATCGGCGCAAACATCAAATCCACTATTTGTGGGCTTTCTCTTTGAAATTTTTTCTATTCATTGTTTTTTTTTTCAATTGATCTTAATTTTATTCTTGCAATTTTTGATTTAACTGCGCATTTATATAACGTTTGATACTTATGTCTAAGCCGCCGCTTAAGCCGAGTTCAGCGGCCGTGCGCGCGCACTTTGGCGGCAGTGGAGTCGACGCGACTCCGAAAATAATTACCGAGCGCGCACGGCCGCCTCCCAATCGTCGTGCGAAAATCCGCACAAACCAGTTCAGCTATTAACGCCGGTCTACGACCACGCGCCCCCTTAATATTAGCATTTTAAAAATCTTTTTAACTGTGTCATCTTTTTAACATCCATGAAAATATAAACTTTAATTGTTAAAAACTTTGAATAAACCGAGCGGAAGTTTGTAAAATTAAAAATTGAAAACCAAAGTATTTCCTTAAAGCGGAAAGAAACTGTGTGTGTGCAAGGTGAGTGCGAAAGGCAACCATTGGAATTATTCACTTGACATCTTTCTTCAAATCTTGAGGTTGAATTTCAAATGTAAAATTTAAACCTCGCTTTCAATTTGAGAATCATTTGAGAAAAATATTTGATATCAAATTGAGAAATACATTTTTCTCAAACGTTTGAAACTGTGTTTGCTGGGATCGAGCCAAGTTTCCGACTAAAATCCAAAAACAAAAGAAAAGAAAGAGCTTTATTGACAGCGGTTGCGGATATGTCCCCAAAATCTTAAGTTATGATCAAAAAACTGAAAATCTAGAGGTTGGGCTAAAACACCGGTCATAAATTGTTTTCAACGGATTATCAAAATCATACATATGTAGGTATTCATTGAAAAGCAAAAAGTGGTGTATTTCCACTGATTTTAGAAAATATAAGTTTAGTTGATAACAATTCACTACGTGAAGCTAAAACCTTGAGAAAAGTCCGAAGAAAAAATAGTTATAGTGAAATTGGCTTGTAATCATGTTCACATAAAGTTATTTTAAAATATTTTCAAAATTTGTTTTGACGTAGAACGTCTTACGTTTCGATATTGAGGCTTTTTAGACCTTCACAAAAACGCTTATTGCACGAGAACTAATAAAGCAATTTCAAAGAAAGTGTGGCTTTTAATAGATAACATAACAAACCTACCGACAGACTCATTTTTGTAAGTAACCAAGTCGGTTTTTGTCGTAGAAACAACGGTAAATATTGCCTTATTTTGGGGTCAATTTTGAGCCTTTAAGGTGCTCCAACAACTTATGATTTGCAGATATAATTTTCATTTTCGGGACATAGGTCCTTTGAACCATAGAAATATTATCGCGTACAAATTTTATATAAATACAACAAATAGTTAGCATTTTAAGGCAAACATTTTTGGAAAAAATTAGTATTTCTTTATCACCAAAATGCTCGAAAACCGCTCGAATGATTTTGCTTTTGTTTACTTTAATCAAAATTTCAGGTATTTTCCTTTCGTTTGGTATATGGGAGGTAGTGGTTGATATCTTCTTGGTATGTTTATTTTATTCAAATATATCAAAAAATAGGGGTTTATTTTTTTCGTATAGAACAATCCTAGGGGTGAGAGCATAAAAATTCCGACTTTACATACATTCCGACATACATAGTTAGTACATGTTTATCCGTATAAATCGCCTGCTGTTGTGTTGAAGGATATTCAACATTTGAAAGCACATTGATATGTATGGCTGTGGCTGAGTGCGCAAAGATGCTTGCCACAATTTGTTGATATCGACAGAGGATCAGGCCTCGAATTCCGCCGCAGGCAACATGTAAATAAAATTATTTTTTTTTGGTTCTTATCCTGATTATACATTTCACTGATGCTTTTTCATAATGAACGCGGTCATTTTAATATGCGCGTAATTGAATTGAATATTTACCAATTTACGGTACTTTCGTTGACGTTTATAGTAAGATCAATTACGTTTCTGATTGATTATAATATTTTTTCCCTTAGTGTAGAATTTATTATTCAGATCTGGAGTTAGAGTTATAGCGCAAAAACACATATCTGAGTNGTGTGGCTTTTAATAGATAACATAACAAACCTACCGACAGACTCATTTTTGTAAGTAACCAAGTCGGTTTTTGTCGTAGAAACAACGGTAAATATTGCCTTATTTTGGGGTCAATTTTGAGCCTTTAAGGTGCTCCAACAACTTATGATTTGCAGATATAATTTTCATTTTCGGGACATAGGTCCTTTGAACCATAGAAATATTATCGCGTACAAATTTTATATAAATACAACAAATAGTTAGCATTTTAAGGCAAACATTTTTGGAAAAAATTAGTATTTCTTTATCACCAAAATGCTCGAAAACCGCTCGAATGATTTTGCTTTTGTTTACTTTAATCAAAATTTCAGGTATTTTCCTTTCGTTTGGTATATGGGAGGTAGTGGTTGATATCTTCTTGGTATGTTTATTTTATTCAAATATATCAAAAAATAGGGGTTTATTTTTTTCGTATAGAACAATCCTAGGGGTGAGAGCATAAAAATTCCGACTTTACATACATTCCGACATACATAGTTAGTACATGTTTATCCGTATAAATCGCCTGCTGTTGTGTTGAAGGATATTCAACATTTGAAAGCACATTGATATGTATGGCTGTGGCTGAGTGCGCAAAGATGCTTGCCACAATTTGTTGATATCGACAGAGGATCAGGCCTCGAATTCCGCCGCAGGCAACATGTAAATAAAATTATTTTTTTTTGGTTCTTATCCTGATTATACATTTTACTGATGCTTTTTCATAATGAACGCGGTCATTTTAATATGCGCGTAATTGAATTGAATATTTACCAATTTACGGTACTTTCTTTGACGTTTATAGTAAGATCAATTACGTTTCTGATTGATTATAATATTTTTTCCCTTAGTGTAGAATTTATTATTCAGATCTGGAGTTAGAGTTATAGCGCAAAAACACATATCTGAGTAATCAGTTGTATTGGAGCTATATGTTAAAGTGAACCCATTTCGATAATTTTAAGGAATAATTAAGGTAATAATAAAAAACCGTTACGTGCAAAGTTTTAGTAAAATAACTTCAAAACTGAGGGAGTTATTTATAAAATAGTTAGGTAGGTAGGTAGGTAGGTAGAGGAGGCTGCCGCCCTAGCGGCACACTTAGGCCATAGATAGAAGGCCCATTGTGTTAACACAGTTGACAATTATCCTCCCCATTGAACCATTTCATGTCGCTGATGAATCTCATCAGGCACCTCGCATCGGTTTTTGAAACCTCAATAAGGTCGGCCAGGAATGGTGAACCCAGATGACGCAGCCTGCTTCTGCACATTGCAGGGCATTAACACAAGAGATGCACGACTGTTTCCTCCTCTTCCTCGTCCTTGCAGCTTCTGCAACATCTACGAAAAGGCACCCCGAGCCTTTCTGCCACCGGTACCATTTATGCCAAGTCTGCATGGAAATTCGACAAGTCGTACTTTGACTCCATATTTCTTCAATTTGTTTGTAAACAAATTCACTAATTAGCAGTTTGTAAGTGGCAAAAGGCATACCAATGCGTTCTTTACCAGGAAGAATCTGCCCGGTCGTGCCTTGCCTTGCNGTCCTTGCAGCTTCTGCAACATCTACGAAAAGGCACCCCGAGCCTTTCTGCATGTTTACCTATCAAGCAGTGCCCGATTAGGGCCCCAACAACGTTAGATATATCCTCTCTTCTAAGAGAGTTAACCCTTAGTGACCGCCACCGGTACCATTTATGCCAAGTCTGCATGGAAATTCGACAAGTCGTACTTTGACTCCATATTTCTTCAATTTGTTTGTAAACAAATTCACTAATTAGCAGTTTGTAAGTGGCAAAAGGCATACCAATGCGTTCTTTACCAGGAAGAATCTGCCCGGTCGTGCCTTGCCTTGCAAGTTCATCTGCCATGCAGTTTCCCTCTATGTCCCTATGACCAGGGACCCAAATGAGGTGAAGTCTGTTCTGCTTGGCTATCTTCTGTAGAGATAGGCGGCAGTGCAGCGCAATCTTTGAGTGAAACGATAAGGAGCTCAGAGCTTTGATTGCAGCCTGGCTATCACTAAAAATGAAGATGTCCCTTCCCATCATTTCGGTTCCAAAGCTTCTCAACAGCTTCCATGATGGCTGAAACTTCAGCTTGGAATACGCTGAAGTAGTCCGGTAACCTAAAAGAGATTTTTAGAGGAGGGTTTCGTGAGAAAACGCCGCCTCCTACCTTGCCGTCAAGTTTTGAACCATCTGTATAGATGTTAGTGCTATCGGATGAGTCTTGAAATCTTCTTTCCAGAAGATCGAAAATAGCGTTTAGAGCATCGTTTGGCGTGGTTCTGAGCGCTCCGCTTATGCAGATCATACAGAACCTTTGCACCTTGGTGAGAAGCCAGGCCACCACACGATCACTCCCCTGCAGTGAAACCCCAAACTAGTCAGGAAAAATACTAGTTTACAACCAGACTTTCCTGACTGAAACCGAACTAGTTCGAAAATGACCAGACTTGTACCAAGTACAAAACGATTTATTCATGCCCTGTTTTACTTGACTTCGACAGTTTAATACAATAGAGTACACAAAATATTATAACTTTTATTTGGGTATATTGTAAACCGTTAAAGCGAGTCCGTACTCGCAATTATACCATGCCTCTTAAATAATGATTAATATTCATAACTAGCAGACCCGGCGAACTTCGTCCCGCCCAAAATTATTTTTTTTTAGTGAAATATTTTGGTAGAACTATTTTCAACAACAATTCGCGTTCACGATTTCCAGTGATGCATTTATCTGCTAATACATATTACGGTTTAGTGGTTGCCAGAAGGCATATTTCCATTGTCGTCTTTAATAACCTAACGAAAGTGTATGTTCGTGAAGAAGTTCTTGAAATTCTCCAATGACCTGGCGTTTCACAGAACGGTAAGTCGCAAAATGAAATAAGTTTGAAGAACTTTTTCCCATTCATCATTCCCATCTGTCCTAGAAACTATATGGTATAGTTGTGGCAATTTAAATATTGGTGAGTATCGTTGTTCCACACACACTTATTTCCGTCGAAATACCTTAAAGCTCTTATCAAGGAGCGCAATGGTTCTGATGGTAGACATAATGCTGGTCATTTGAGATTGACCCCTGGACAACTCAATCCTGGTGTATTCGAATGAAGCACGCAAATGACGTTTATTGGGCCAATCGCAACACACGGGAGCTCGGCATACTCGGTGGTACAGCACGTCGATGTAATCGGACATTCACGGCACTTTTTCTCACTTGACGCTTTTTAGTAACAACTCGACCCCAGCGTCACCCGGCGGCTGTTTTTTGCAATAGTATTGCCCTTATCATTACCATTACATAAGTATCTCGAATATAAGCCAGATCGGATCATAACTAACTGCTGTACCTAAACAAAAGCGCTGGGGGAGCGTTTTCTGACGCCTAGCGTTAACGCCGAAGTGCCATACCTAAACAAAAGCGTCAACGCTTCGTCAAATGCAGAAATCGTACCAACAATAGGCATAGGTTTGTTTGTGTGTAACACGTAAACTACAGTTTCGCAATTTTATTAGCCAACTTCAATACCTCAAGCCCTGTCAAAATCGGATTTTCCAACCGCTCAGCGTTGACGCCGCGTTGTTTCGGTATGCTTTATACAAATTGTATGGGCATGAGAATTTGTTGACAGCCAGACAACGCTGACGCTTTTGTTTAGGTATGACAGTAAGATTTTAACAATTACACGACTCCAGCGCCGTCTGGTAGGTCAAACTGGGAATCTGAACAACTGCGAAGAGACCTTACTCACACAAAAAAAAATTTCGTTAAAATCGATTCACTCACAAACACACGAACGAAGTATTATATGTATATACACCTTCAGTACCTTTGGGAAGACGCCGCGCCCCTTCTTAAATATCCCCAATTTTATCTAAGAGTATGCGATTGATTTCGTATACCTCTATACTACTATATGTTCAAATACTCAACCATGAACACTTCCAGGAATGTGCAGTATGAAAAATTCGGTTTATTTGAGTAGAGTAGAGTACTTGACTACAATGAACACATCCAGAAATAGGCCACGTTCGAGGCACGTAATAACAGCGGCAATACTGCACCACTGATGAAAGTTTGCGAAACTGTTCAAGTTCCCAACTGATAAAACGTTAGAATTTCACACCGAACGTGATACTTTAATAATGCGCGCAACACTGCGGTTGTGATTGCGACGCGAACAACCCCATATGCAGTATGAAAAACTCGATTTATATGAGAGGTGCCACCCCTGTTTTCCAATAACATCAATATCGTATGGGAGGTGCCACGCCCCCTTTTCCAATAGCTCCAGTTTTTCTCCGCGATTGATTTCATATATATCCCTACCAAGATCCAGTACTCTACCATGAACACTTCTAGAGATATGCAGTATGAAAAATTTGGTTTTTATAGTAGGTGCCACGCCTTCTTCACTTAACGCGATGAAATTCACTTTACGACGTGTTCACCGCGCTCATTTTCTAATTGATTTTATACATCTCCATACCAAGTTCCTGTGGTGTAGTGGTAAGCAGTGTGCGCATCCACTCCGCAGCACCCGGGTTCAAACCCTGGTGAAAGCAACATCGCAAAAATATAGAAAAAAAAGGCTTTTTCTTAACAGCGGTCGTCCNGCACCCGGGTTCAAACCCTGGTGAAAGCAACATCGCAAAAATATAGAAAAAAAAAGGCTTTTTCTTAACAGCGGTCGTCCCTCGGCAGGCAATGGCAAACCTCCGAGTGTATTTCTGCCATGAAAAACAGCTTCTCATAAAAATACAACCGCCGTTCGGAGTCGGTGTAAAACTGTAGGTCCATCCGCTTTGTGTGACAACATCAAGGCGCACGCCACAAATCGGAGGAGAAGCTCCGCCAAACACTAACATATGTGTAAGCGCCAATCTATTATATTATTATATACCAAGTTCCAGTACCCTACCATGAACGCTTTCAGATATATGCGGCATGAAAAATTCGGTTTTCCAATAACATCCATTTTTTCCATGAGAATGCGATTGATTTCATATATTTCCAAATATACACAAAAAATTTCATACAAATCGGTCAAGCCGTTTCGGAGGAGTTAACCACAAACACCGTGACATTAGATTTTATTCGAATGGTGGGAACCCTATGCAATTTTTTTTCGGTTTTAAGTGTTTTCATACATTCGCAGTGGAATAGCATTATTACTTAATAAAATTAATATTTTTTTTTGATAATTCAGATATATGGCAACACCCGTTTTTCAATTTTTTCTTTACAAACCTTCTACAGACAAAGAGAAACAAAATGAAATAAAAACGAAACAAATCCGTTGAGCCGTTCTTGAGTTATGCGATAACAAACGAACAGCTATTTATTTTTATATGTAAAGATTTTTGTCGAGTGGTGGCAAACCTCTTCAAATTTTATTTTCATTATTCATTATGCGGCTTATGTAAATAAATTTTTTTTTTTTGATATTTGAAAAATGTGGCAACACCGGTTTTCCAAATGTTTCTTTACATTCATTTTACAGAGAGAAAGACACAAAATGAAATAAAAGCGGAGCAAATCCCTTGAGCCGTTCTTGAGTTATGCGATAACACACGAAAGCAATCCATTTTTACATATAAATTTTTTTTCGAATGGTGGCAACCCTACTGAATTTTTTTCTGAATAAATTTGTTTTATACATTCTCAGTGAAATAGCATTATTTTTTTCTGATCTTGCAGATATCTGGCAACATCATTTTTCCAATTTTCTCCTTACAAACCTTCTACAGACAGAAAGACACAAAATGAAATTAAAACGAAGCAAATCCGTTGAGCCGTTCTTGAGTGATGCGATAACACATAAAAGCAATCCATTTTTAAATATAAACTTTTTTTTCGAATGGTGGTAACCCTATCCAATTTTTTTTCCGAATTAATTTTGTTATGCGTTCTCAGTGAAATGGCATTATTGCGGCTTATTTGTAATATTTTTTTTTTCTGATATTGCAAATATATGGCAACACCATTTTACCAGTTTTCTCTTTACAAACCTTCTACAGATAGAAAGACACAAAATTAAGAAAAACGAAGCAAATCCGTTGAGGCGTTCTTGAGTGATGCGATAACACACGAACAGCAATTCATTTTTATACATATATAAAGATGATTATTAATTAAAGCATGTTTTTTGTTATAACCGTTTAATGTTTAAATACCGATATTAGCACCTTTTTAATGATTAATAATGAGTTACTGAAAACAAAAATTTGAGTTATTTCGTTAAATTTAATTACATCATTATTTTGTTATTTTTGACCGTTTTCAATTATTTTTGACTTTTTAATTACACGATTAATATAATTATTTGATTGACTTCAATTATCAATCAACAAGCCAAAGTATAGACAAAAATTATGAATATTAATCACTGCTTGAATTATTGATTTATTTTATTCTTATCCAAATCTCAAATTTTAAACATCATTTATTACTTTTAAAAAATTTTAAAAAGAAACGACTGAAATAGTTAATGAATATAATTTACTTTAATGAAAACTTATATTTTTATTTTAGTTCACTCAAAAATTAACTAAAGTATTCGTTTTATTTTCAACTAAAATGTTTTCTTTTCCATATTCAATATTATTAAAAAAGATAAAAATATAGTATTTATTGTACCTGAAAGCTTTAAGTTTTAATATCATTTAATGGAAAATGCATTTAAATTTATGTTCGAAAGTTTGAAATATTTATGTATTTATTTTTCCTTTTTATTTATACTAAAAAAATGTAACACTAATTATTTTGGCAAATCTAAGGCTGCTAAATAAAAATGTGTAATGTATTAAAATGTACTTAATCAAAAGTTTTTTATTGTATATTCTTGAATTCGTTGTATTTTTTTGACATCGAAAGTAGTGGTTTTGGTCCATAATTGGACTAGTATTTTTCACTCTATTTTGAACTAGTATGAGACTGGTATATTTCTGATCGAAATCTGACAATTGCCATCTCGTAGGACATCCCCATGTTAAAAATACCAGTTGATTGCATGGAAAAAAGATAGTTGACTGACTAGTTGGGCATGCGGTTCATAATAGTTGTGAGGTAGTTTGCAACTAGTACATTTGACTACAGGGTCCATACAGGAGGATTGGTCTGACGACAGCTATAAATATCCATCGACGGATCCGGGGACTGAGGCCCCATCTCTTTCCTTTGGCCCTTTTACAAGTATAGAGGGCAACGGAAGCCTCCTCATAACGCTGAATCATATTATCCCTTGAGCACAGCTTCTTATCTAAGATAACGCCAAGAAATTTGGCTTTTGTAGAGAGTCTTAACCGGACGCCGTTTAGCTCCGGTGGAAAGACGGAAGGCGTTTTATACCTTCTCGTAAAGAGGACGAGCTCCGCTTTACTTGAGCTGACGCTCAGGCCATAGCAGGTAGACCACTTGGATACATCCTGAAGCGTTCGCTGCAGCAGCTCGCCCCCCAATCCGTTACACACAAGAGCGTGTTGACAGTCAGGTTCCATGTAAGTGGAGAAAGAACACCTCCTTGGGGAGTGCCCCCCGTCACAAGCCTCGACACCTCGCACGCTCCCAGCCTCGCCCTCACCACTCTGCAGCAGAGTAGCTGACCGATGAACTCCACCAGTGAGCTGTCCACTCCTAGGGCCCCCGCGGCGTCAGTAATAGCCTCCGGAAGTACTTTGTTAAAAGCGCCTTCAATATCCAAGAAGGCTACGAGACAGAAGTCCTTAACGCTGAAGGCCTTCTCGATATAGCCGACCAGATTATGAAGTGCGGTCTCCGTCGATTTACCTTTACGGTACGCANTTTGTTAAAAGCGCCTTCAATATCCAAGAAGGCTACGAGACAGAAGTCCTTAACGCTGAAGGCCTTCTCGATATAGCCGACCAGATTATGAAGTGCGGTCTCCGTCGATTTACCTTTACGGTACGCATGTTGGTTATCAGACAGTAGACGACTGTCTATGGTGTCAGAAAGGAAGTTGCTAACAATCCTTTCAAGTGTCTTAAAAGCAAAGGAGGAAAGGCTGATGGGCCTAAGATCCTTCGGGTTAGTATGTGAGGCCTTTCTGGCCTTTGGAATAAAGACGACCGTAACATCTCTCCATGCCAGCGGTATGCGATTAAACTTGAAACAGGCCCTGAAAATACTTAGAAGCCATTTGCAGACACATCCAGAGTCTTAATTAGTTGTGCAGGTATTAAACCATCTGGTCCTGCAGTTTTATATGGTTTAAAACTTTGTATCGCCCATCTGACTCTTTCTTCCGAGATGGGTATGTTCACTGCGTAGGAAGAAGTTACAGAAGGGGAGTTTTCCCCTACAACTATGTTCCCAGGAAAGTGGGTATCTATGAGTAGCTCAAGGGTTTAATTAACCGCGGAGGTCCAGGATACATCGTGCTTTTGTAAGAAGCCTATCGGGTTGGGAGATCAGGAGAGAATTTTTCGCAGCCTGGCAGCTTCGGAAACACCTTCGATGCCACTACAAAAAACCCTCCAGGAAGATCTCTTTGCCTCCCTCAAAGCTTTTTTATAGGCCCGGAGTAACCGCTTGTACTCCTGGCATTCGAGCTCACAGCTAAGCCTTTTAGCCTTATTGAATTGCTTCCTGCAAGATTTGCGAAGCGGTCTAACTCCCGCGACCACCAGTGTGGTTTACATTTACCCCGCGGCTTAGTATCAGGGCACGCCTGACCTAGGGCCTCTGAGCAGGTCGAGGTAAATACGTTGACCATTTTTTATAGATCCTCGGTGCATTCAGGTTCTATAGGGGCTAAGCTAGAGAGCTTGTCTTCAAGTAGCTGTTTATAGTAGCTCCAATCTATGTTTTTTAAGTTTTTGCGTAGTGTTGGGCTAGTTGGAGAGAAATTCAATACTATTCCAATATAGCGATGGTCAGAGAAGGAGTGTTCATCTAGAACCCGCCAACCCTCCACCATCTCAGTTTCACTGCATAAAGTTATGTCTAGTACTTCCCTGCGGTTTTTAGTAATGAAGGTAGGCTCCCTACCTTTATTGCATATAAGTAGGTTAGTTGTTAGGAGGTAGTTGAAAAGTGACTCACCCCGACCGTTTATGTCTGAGCTGCCCCACTGGACGTGGTGGGCATTGGCATCGCTTCCAATCAAAATGTGACCGTACTTGGTCACCAAGTTCCGCACCGTTTCTTGAGGAGGGTGCTCCGATTCATGGGGCATGTATGCCGAAACCTAATTTTACCTTTACCACGCTCTGAGAACAGCTCGAAACCCGTGGCACTCAATCCACAGACCCTTGAGTTGCAAACCCACGGTTCCTGGATTAGTGCCACCTCAACATCGCCTTTGGACAGACGACATAGAAGAGCAGCCGAAGCTGCTTTAGATTTGTGGAGGTTGATTTGCAGTACTCTCATATGGAGTATCTGGCACCCCCTCCATGGCTACGACGGTTACGTCAGCCTCACACTCCCCGTCGCTGTAAAGCAGTTCTTCCTCCTCAAACACCCTACGCATTGTCGATGCGTAGTTTGCTTGAGAGGAGTCTTTGCTTTCAGCGTCTGAGAGATCCGGTTGCGGCTCCGGTTCGGGTGCCTCAATATCCATGTCCACCCGAACTGGAGGCGCGCTGCCCGTCCCCGCGATAGACCCTAATTATGACCTCGTCGAAGCCATAATATATATATATAAAATTGTTAAAATTTAATCAAAGTAATTAAGTACCGTTATCTCCACAACCGGAGCCAATCTGGTAAAGCGAGGTGTGCCATTGAATTTAGAACGTCCCAATTAAGAGAGTTTAACTTTCAAAATCTTTGCTCAAAATTTACAACTTGAACAGCGTACTGTGAACCCAGCTTATTCTTTTGTTTTCTATTTCATGTTTATTCCTCGTCCAACTTTTGAAGCACTTGATGAAAATAAATTACACTTATATTAATCGATTTATTAGGAGAATACGAATAAAATGATATATAAAACATAGGTGTGCTCAAAAATTTAAAAATTAAATTTTTTTTGGAGTGTACCTATTTTTTAGATTTGCCCATATAACAAGCCAGGATAAAAGATCTGCACCGTTCGCTCGATTTTCAAAAATGGGGTGCAAATTAAAGCGCTTGTCGTGTAGATGTACAAACTGGTTTTATTTTTTCTAAAGGAGTTGCCAACTGATAAAACATTGTATTCGAATATTTTAATATTCAATGCCATCAGATCCACACCGTTCGTTCGATTTAAAAAAATGAGGTATTAAATTAAAGGGATTGACCTTTTGATATGCGACAAGGTTTTATTTTTTCCAAAAGGAGATGCCACCTGTTAAAAAATTTATTTCAAATGATTTAATAAGTTAAATCAATTATTACTTTATGGGTATCAATCGAAATAGTTTTAAAAGGCTTTATGTCATAACTTCATGTACAAGGGTTGCCACCTCAATATAAATTAAGGGAATTAGGCAATTCAAATATGTATCACCATTAAGGTGCCAGACGAAAGAGATTTAAGACGATTTCATTTTGAAAATAGTTTGGAAGAGGGCTGCCACCTGATTTCAAAGCTAACTTAAGTACAAGTTAACTTAAGTACAAAATGTATGAAATATAAATAAAGAGTGCTAAGAAGTTGTGATATAGTTTGAACATTATCATTTTTTTGAGGTTCTGAAGAGGGTTGCCAGCTGTGGAAAATGTTAAATTCAAATTATTTAATAAGTTAATAGTTTATTTTGAACATACCTTTAAAGAGGGTTGCCACCTGTTTGAAAATTCCGGCTTATTTAATTTATACACAAGTCAAATTAGATATTAAAATATGAGTGTAAAACGAAAGGGTTTTAAGAAAACTTTAGTTTGAAAATATCTTTTTATTGGGGCTACCCCATTTTCCAAAAGTACTATCTTTACTATCTACATATCGTTAGTATAATAAGGAAAAGGCGTATCTCACATCGTCGCTGAAATGCAATAAGCTACAACCAACTAAAATGATTTATTGTATAAAACGATGTGGGGACTTATAATTCGATGAAATACATCATAATCGATCGAAAAGTGAATTTTGAAGTTTTAGTTAGTTACCGCTTTTTGAATTTCAGCCACAATGTGAGCTACGCTCTATCCATACTATGCTAACAATATATTAAGCGTGGTCCATATAGTGTGCTTCATGTGTTATTTCGATAGTGACAACTCTTTCCCGCTGGAAATTTAGACAGAAAGTCAGTATCATATCTCCGCGGAACGAAATTTTTTTAGCGGTACAGGATGATTTGATGGAATATTTACTAAGGTTTTTGATTAGGGTTTCTACCTAGTTCACTAGTTATTCATATTTTCCAATTAAAATTGATTTATTGAATTCAATTCAATACAATCAAAACGTCGTTTTGAAAACGAATACTTCATGTACCGTCTTTAACTTGAATGTGATCTTAATAATAGCTTTGTTCCACATGCTTTCCGGGCTTTTTCGGTAATTAGAGCGTAAGGAATGCAAAAAACCACATTTCGTGCTCGGAATTAATAAATCAGCTCTAAACAATGATTTTATGCGTAATAAAATTAGCAAATACCTGCATTTCTGAAACTTTAGTGCTATTTTCCATTNTGTGTCAACATGGACCAAAAGTGCCCAGAGCGCGAGGAATGCCAAAAACCACATTTCGTGCTCGGAATTAATAAATCAGCTCTAAACAATGATTTTATGCGTAGTAAAATTAGCAAATACCTGCATTTCTGAAACTTTAGTGCTATTTTCCATTTTTGTATTTTACAAAACTTGCATTCGGATGTAAACCAACAAAAGCTGTTATTTCAAATTGACTTCTTGCACATTTCTGCCGGGAAAAAGGCCGGGCGGTTTCGGCCGCGAAGAGGAAGACATTTACGATACAAAAGTAGAAGGTATTCGCTTTCTAGGTTGTTTTGTGCACCCGCGGGTTCGTGTGGAACAAACCTATTATCACGTATTCTACGTTTAAATTTAGAGACTGTGGCTTAGACACAGCCCGCAGGTCAAAACGAAGGCGCTGGACTGATCCTTTTTTGTTATTTGTTAAATATAATATTTTTAAAATTTAAATCTCACAATTATTTACCGAACGAAATCGAAAAAATATAGCTGGAGTTTTTCTGCACATTGGTACGACATGACCAAGCCAGCGCAGCCGCTGTATTTTGATTCGCTACATTATGCTTGAAACACAATACCCGGCGAACGGCGAAGTTCGCCGAATTGGGCGATGCCGTCGTTCACCGTTCGCCCTGCTATTTCGCCTACTTTAACAGAATTAGAGCGGTAGCGAAAACAGCTGATACCATTTCGTCGCACTTATAAGTTAGGTGACCATATTTTGAAAAACGAAACCATATTTAGAAATGATGAAATGATAACAAATATAAATATAAGGCAAGGGGGAATTATTATAAATTTTTCTATTTTAGGCCAGATTTAACGAATCGATCACCGTATTTTTCAACCATCAAAAATAATTCGTGTTACATGCTGTTTGCTAGCGATATAAATAAATCTATCGTCACGAAACGCCGCTGAGCGAACTTCGCATTTCGCTTTGGCTGTGTTCAATTTCATATGCCGGCGGGTGTTCTAATTTTGACAGCGGTAATATCGCTGTGGTGAGTTCGCCGTTCGCCGGCATTGTGTTATGGTCCGATTTTCCTCATACTCTGAGTGACAATAGACTTCAAAATCATCATCAACATGAAGCATTCTGGACTCTATATTGATAACAAGCAAAATGAAAAAGTGTGTAAAAAAATTAAGTGGTCGAATTTCGACAACTGGGCGATACTAGTTATTATTAAAGTGCAAGTTTAAAGTGGTCAGGACTTACCGTTAATTTTTGGCATTTTGTTTTTTTTTTTGGTTGAAAGTGTTACGCATTTTTTTCGTACAAAGTACATAAGTTTGTTAGACTATATTTTTATAGGGAAGCAAATGAGCAGCTGAGTAAGTTGCACTTTATTATACTAAATTTTAACGAACTACAAAACAGCGAATTTGATGAAACTTTTCAGAATAAGTTTCCATAGTTTTTGCAAAAATTCGGAAGTTTGGATTTATATGTTTGGTTGTTAGAAAAGAGCTTTGCTTTCATAAAAAATGATAAAAGTTAAATAAACAAAAGCAAAATAGCCCAACCTGGCTAAGATGTTGAATCCTAATTTATATTTTGGTCACTGTATGTGTTCCTCAATTCGAAGCGCAACATTCATATTAGATAATAACTGCTTATGGAGAAAATTACGATCATATACCAACATCACATAAAACTGGTTCATAGGCACGCCAATTTAATGAGCTGTCAACTCGTGGAAATACTGAACACCGAATACGGGAGAAATACAGGACATTAAAAGTATTACAGAACATTTGGCGTCCCGTATAAAATAAATAAGTTACCAGAACAATTGGTCAAAAAAAGGACTGGAAAGTAAAATATAAATATAAATACTGGTAAATATCATAAGAATTCTATGATATGTGCTGAAAAAATGTAATAATATTACGAAAATTTATTTCTTCATTAACTATCTAATAATAAATCAAAATAAATAAGTAATTATAAAACTTTCTTTTATTTGCTTTTATCACCAACACCAACAGACCTTTCCATTCATTTATATACATATTAAATACTTAGCAATTAACTATGGGAGCAGTTTCCTTATAAATGTTAAAAATATTGCCGCTGATGCGNCTATCTAATAATAAATCAAAATAAATAAGTAATTATAAAACTTTCTTTTATTTGCTTTTATCATCAACACCAACAGACCTTTCCATTCATTTATATACATATTAAATACTTAGCAATTGACTATGGGAGCAGTTTCCTTATAAATGTTAAAAATATTGCCGCTGATGCGCATTTTGGGGTAGGTATCTTAAATGTGCACTTAAGCATAAAGGCAGCAAAGCAAAATATATTGTATATATCGTCGTTTAAAGTACAAAACCGCGTAATTGGCATTGGCTGCCAAAAATTGGATTTTCTCACACAAGCTCTTGGCTCAATCCTTATCCTTTCGTCCTGAAATATACTAGCCAGAAATGCGATTGCTTTATAAAAAAGAGAACCATTTTGAAATATGAGTGTTTTTACGCTCTAGAAAATAATTTCTACAACTTCACATACGCGGTTTTGAATTTTGCTGATACGCGGTTTTGCATTTTGTTGATACGCGGTTTTGCACTTTAAACGACGATATATGTCAGCTCACTTTACGACTGCATCACTCGCCATAAAAAAAAATCGGTACTGTTTTTCCCTTGGAATTATAAAATCTATTGTATTTTAAGACGTCCACCAAAAAATATTTCGGAAAAATATTAATATTTAAGCGAGCTGGACCGATTTGAAAATACCTCCAAAAATGGAGTTTTTTATGAATAAAAATAGTTTCTTAAAGATGTTTTTTGAAAAAATCCCCTCAAATGACAAAACGGTTTAAGCTTAAAAAATTTACATGAAAATATTTAAAAAAATAAAAAATAAGTTTGAACGGAACCGTAATAATGAGATACTGGATGCTGTTTTTTAACTTTTTTTTTAAAGATTGGTATAATAAACTGAACCTAGGCTCTTCCGATTTAGACTTGTGAGGTATCATTGGAAAGGTATTTTCTCACCCTTTCTTCTTTTATTTCTTTGCTAATAAGCATGAACGAACAGCATTCAAAGTTGAATTAAGATGTGTTGGTATTTGAAAAAAAAAATTGGGACACGAATGACCTTTTTTTGCACATAAATAAAAATAGTTGGAAAATACCTTCCTACCGAGATCCCATAAGTTTAAATCGGAATAGTTTTGGCCCAGTTATTTACGTTTTTCGTAAGTCAATCTTTGAAANTTAAATCCGAATAGTTTTGGCCCAGTTATTTACGTTTTTCGTAAGTCAATCTTTGAAAAAAGTAAAAAACAGCATCAAAAATTGCATTATAACGATTCCGTTGAAAATATTTTTATGCAGATTTTTTAAGCCTAATCTGTTTTGTTATCTGAGGGGACTTTTTTCAAAGAGTTCTTAATTCATAAAAAACTCCATTATTAATATTTTTCCGAAATATTTTGGGGAGCGTCTTAAAATATAATAAATTNAAAAGTAAAAAACAGCATCAAAAATTGCATTATAACGATTCCGTTGAAAATATTTTTATGCAGATTTTTTAAGCCTAATCTGTTTTGTTATCTGAGGGGACTTTTTTCAAAGAGTTCTTAATTCATAAAAAACTCCATTATTAATATTTTTCCGAAATATTTTGGGGAGCGTCTTAAAATATAATAAATTTTGTAATCCCGGAGGAAAAACGGCAACTTTTTTTGGTGATGCGTATGCCAGCACACTTTATAAATTTGCGTGACGTCATGCTACGAATTTCTGACTTTAGAACATGTATGTATGTAAATATGTATATGAGCATTCTTATCTTCTTCTTCTTATTTGGCGCTGTAACCGCCTAAGCGATTTTGGCCGAGTCCAAAACAGCACGCCAGTCATTTCTCTTCTGTGCTAACTGACGCCAATTGAAAATGCCAAGTGAAGCCAAGTCCTTCTCCACCTGGTCTTTCCAACGC
>NW_016158790.1:85844-88618 GCF_001687245.7 Rhagoletis zephyria
TTTTCATTGGGCGGGGTTTTAACGTGGCGGGACCCAAACCCAGCGCACGCGAAGTTTTACGCCTTCTCACTTTAGCTCGCTCCCAAACGGGTGTTTGGTTGCTACCCAGAGGATACGTGGATATAAATATCCGGACGTTGTGAGCTGCGATTTGAACCGTACGCACAAGAATCGCTTCTGGCCACTCCCAGGTGAATGGCAGTCAAAAGTTTTCCACTTCTGCGCACGGAACCATCCTTGCATTCTTATCAGGGGAGCAAAATATAGTGGTTCTGGAACCGGAGCAGCAGAGCTGCTAGCTGCGGTCAGCGAATTCTTGTGGCAGTCAGCGGGGGATTTCTGACATTGGAGCATATATGTACATATGTATATGATCATTCTTTTTAACGGAGCACAATATGGTGGCTCTGGAACCGGGCAGCTAGCTGCGGTCATATGTATATGAGCTTTCGGAGCAGCAGCAAACGATATGGGGTTTTAGATCTGGAGAAGCTAGCTGCGCTGCTACTCCGGAAATCTTGTGGCAGTTAGCGGAGGATTTCTGACGATGGAGCATATATGTATATGAGCGTTCGGAGGAGCAGCAAACCATATGGGGCTTCTAGACCTGGAGCAGCAGAGCAGAAGCCCCACATATATACTACTGGCATCCATTGATAATTTTTGCTGTAAACCAGTGTAATTACAATCGATTGGCGCTTAGCCGAGCTTATCCTCCGGTTTGTGGCGCGGGCCTTGTTGTTGTAACATAAAGGCGAGGGACTTACAGTTTTATTCCGACTCCGAACGGCGATTGTATTTTAATGAGAAGCTGTTTTTCATGGCAGATTACACTATTTTGTTTAAACTTTTCGATATTGGTTGGAAACTGCGCTGGAACGCAGGCCCTGCGTAGTGGTAGGGCGCACTGCTAACCAGTACTTACACTACATCATCACGGACGGATATGCCCTAATCGCAAAAGATAAACCGATTACCTGCTTTTACAAAAAGGACCTTACGGCATATCCAATATTCAATCATCGACGAAATTTGCCTTACTTGTGTTAAATGAAGATAAACTAGGGACAAAGACTCAAACCACACAGAACAAAAAATGGTACTGCAGAGGACAAAAGGCCGAATTTGTCTCTAAACCAATCTTGGCAAGAAATGACGAAAATTCATTTTAAAATGAATCTTATGTAATGAGAATCACGGCGACCTAGTCGCTGTCGAGAATATACTTACATTGCGGAGACAACAGTGTTCTATCCTATTAAATGGCAAGAGCACCGATATTCAAATTCCGTAATATTGGGAAAAGATCGCGAATGCTCTTCGAATGTATACGACTAATCCCTCAATTCAATTTGTATATGCTTCTTAATGTTGGACTACAAATAAGGAAACTACAGTTTTATTTATTCTTGTAAAGGCAAGTTTTTTCATGGGAAACATTCCATGAGAGAAATACGTGATACCTATCTAGTAGTATCTAATAACTGCCAGGAAACCGAAAAGTAACGTATACGCTCATATATCACAAATACACGAAGTAAGCCAGAGACGACAAATGTCGAGATGAAAAAATTGTATATGTCACAACCAGCAACAGTTTTTGTGACATTAGGGGTATCTCGAAGTCTTGCATGATGCACGGATTGCACGAAATGCAAAAATACTATTCCAAATTTCGAAGAGTACGAGAGCACCCCATTGCAAAGTGATAGCATGCATGGGTAGCAAGCAGCGAAATTATGTATCAAATACAATAACAAGAGACAGAAAAAAAATGAAGTGAGCGAGGTGAGAGGAATGAGAGAAATATGTAGCAATTCCAAAAACAAAACAAATAGCGACCGCATTCATCTTGCTATGCTATTTTGCAAAATATATACATGGGTTTCGACGTTACATATTTTGCAGCGAAGGGAATGTTGTTTCCCATGTATTTTGTTGTTGTGTGTTTGCAAGTTATGCACTCCATGCAATCCGTGCTGCGTGCAATGGCTCTGCAAGATTTGGAGAATACCCCTATTGTAACATGTTGTTGAAATATTGCAAGTTGCAAATGGCTGCTGGCGTCGTTACCTCTGCCGTAGCAATTTTTATGAAATATGAATGTAAGTGTATACGAACTCGTATGAGCACGTTCGTTGTCTATTTTCATCACAACGCTAATTTCGATACTTCATTTACCTATATATATTAGAGTGGTTCATAAAAACACTCTTTTTGGAAATTCATAAACGCTACATCAGAATATTGTTATTTGTGATAAAAAAAAGAGATACGTATTTTTTTAATTTGAAAAAAAGTTTGTTTAGAGGTTGTTGTTGTTGTTGTTGTACCGGCACTACTAAGCCCCGCCTGTTTCGGGTCAACTTTTCAATCATTATCGTCGAGCTCAACTAACGGTAGGCCCAGGAAACGAGCTGTTTCGATGGGGTCGGACCAAAGGGAGAGGGGTGTTAGTTGAGTCGGATTGAGCTGGCATGTGAAGAGGTGGTTGGTGTCGTGGGGGGAGTCTCCACATGCCGGGCACTCATTTGGGATGTTTGGGTCGAGTCTGGACAGGTAGCTGTTTAGGCGGCTACAATATCCAGACCGTAACTGAGCCAGAGTAACGCGGGTCTCTCTAGGTAATTGAAACTCCGTCTCTTCCACAGGTGGTGATTGGGCTCCGATAACGGCATTCCTAGGCCTGGAGTCGAGGTAGGTGGAGACTGACTCCCTATGCATGTCGTTAATCGCTTGTCTGTACGTCATTGGGTCCAGTGGTTGGTCTGTGT
>NW_016158790.1:89181-108834 GCF_001687245.7 Rhagoletis zephyria
ACGCGAGTAGACTACCAACTACAGCGCCCCTTGCTGTAGTGCACCGCCGGCGCAGACAACAACGCCCACATCGCAGCCACCTACCATCAGGCTGCAACAGCAACTGCGTCAGGCGCAACAGGCCCAAGGTAGGCCCCACACTTCCCTCACTCCCCGTATCGCGACCAGCCTCCCAAGGCATATGAACGTACTCCAACTCAACTGCAACGGACTCCAGAGCAAGATTGAGGAGATAGCAGTCTTCATGGGTCGGAACGGCATATTGATAGCTGCGGTCCAAGAAACGAAGTTGCACAGCAACTCAACTTTGTTGGGTTGCGCCGCCTACAATGTGCTCCGTAAAGATCGCAGCGAGATAATGGTGGAGGATTAGCGTTCATTCTACACCACACAGTGCAGTATCGGCTAATCGAAGAAGACATCGACCCTAGGACACTACCCTAGAATGTCAATGCATAGCTGTCCGGTCAGGCGATGTCGAGCTCGAAATATTTAACGAGTACATACCCCTGTCACCTACTGCCCGGCTGGATATCTCCCTGACATAGGTGCGCTACTCAGAGGCGAAAACCGACTGGTAGTAGGTGACTTCAATGCGCACCACGATCTTTGGCACTCAAGCCTGGCCAATGATCGGAGGGGAAACATTTTGGCTGAGCAGATAGACGATTCGACATTCTGCACCATGAACGACGACGCCCCCACCAGTGGTGCGTAGACCAGAACATAGCCGGAAGTGGCACCAGCCAAGGCATGTGTTGCATTTGACTGATGTCACATTCCGGTATATTCTGTTCTGGCACACGGAGCAGATGGTGTGGGCAACCAGTAGCTGCTGGTTGGCTCGCGCTCGCGAGTGGGACCGGCCGGTAGGTTGTGTGGGTGGGGTGTGTTGGGAGGTTTGCTGTTGCTCAGGGGAGCTTCTGGGGGCCGTGCAGGCTCTTCGGGTGCTATGTCGCACCCGTGCATTACACGAGTGGGTAGCCGTGGAGGCTGATTGTGCCATTTGGCTTGAGCAACAGGGAGCCACAAAGTTTGTGGTCCACTTCCGGTGAGACCTAAGGCCAGAGCAGGTTCTTAGGTGACTCCATCCATTGCAGGAGTTGCACCTAACCGAAGTGGAGTTCGGGTGGAGTCGATTCTGGCAAACACAGCAGAAGTAAATTTCAGGTCCGGGGTTGGGGTCTACGCCCGCCCGGAGAAGAAGGATGCGGAGCAATCCGGCTGCAAGGTATTGCTCCATGGACGAATAATGATTGGTGGGTATCGCCGATCTAGACGGGGCGCTGGTCGGTTTTTTATAAAAACGCTGATGTTCGAAATTTTTTTTATTTTTGTAACACGTTAAAATGCACCTAAAAATGTGGTTTTTACATATCATTACTCTGGTATTATGGGGGAACATTCCCTTAATTACACACCTGTCTTGGACAGTTAGAATGGGCCTAGTTCCCGAAAATATTCTCTCGAAAAGACATTAGTAAAATTAAAACGTTGATACTGAACGATTTATCCGTTGTCATGGGTTGCAACTTGTTATCAGGGTGTTTCTGGGGTTGCTAATTAGGAATCTGAAGTAAGTTTTTCAAAATTCAAAATGGCGGATCCAAAATGGCGATTAATTATTTTTTTTAATTATTGGATTTGTTCGAAAACCGGCACTCGAGAGCTTTTGGGTTTGCCGATTACGAATCTGAAGTAAATTTTTTTTAATTCAAAATGGCGGATCCAATATGGCGATAACATATAAAAAAAATCCTAAAATTAAAACGTTGATACTGATCGTTTTAAGCATTTTCAAGGATTAAAACTCGTTTCCAGTGGGTTTCTGGGGTTGCTGATTGCGAATCTGTTGTCAGATTTTCACAATTCAAAATGGTGGATCCAAAATGGCGACGAACTTTAAAAAAATTATTGGATTTGTTTGAAATTCTTAACCGCCATTTTAAATTTTTGGAAATCTGACATCAGATTCGTAATTAGCAACCCCAGAAACCCCCTGGAAACGAGTTTCAGCCCTTGAAAATGCTTAAAACGCTCAGTATCAACGTTTTAATTTTAGTATTTTTTTTAATTTGATCGCCTTATTGGATCAACCANATTATTTTTTTTAATTAGTGGATTTGTTCGAAAACCGGCACTCGAGAGCTTTTGGGTTTGCCGATTACGAATCTGAAGTAAATTTTTTTTAATTCAAAATGGCGGATCCAAAATGGCGATTAATTATTTTTTTTAATTATTGGATTTGTTCGAAAACCGGCACTCGAGAGCTTTTGGGTTTGCCGATTACGAATCTGAAGTAAATTTTTTTTAATTCAAAATGGCGGATCCAATATGGCGATAACATATAAAAAAAATCCTAAAATTAAAACGTTGATACTGATCGTTTTAAGCATTTTCAAGGATTAAAACTCGTTTCCAGTGGGTTTCTGGGGTTGCTGATTGCGAATCTGTTGTCAGATTTTCACAATTCAAAATGGTGGATCCAAAATGGCGACGAACTTTAAAAAAATTATTGGATTTGTTTGAAATTCTTAACCGCCATTTTAAATTTTTGGAAATCTGACATCAGATTCGTAATTAGCAACCCCAGAAACCCCCTGGAAACGAGTTTCAGCCCTTGAAAATGCTTAAAACGCTCAGTATCAACGTTTTAATTTTAGTATTTTTTTTAATTTGATCGCCTTATTGGATCAACCATTTTGAATTTAAATAAGTTAACTTCAGATTCGTAATCTTCTTCTTCTTCTTATTTGGCACTACAACCGTTTGTCGGTTTGGGCCGAGACCAAAAAGCTTCTCCAATTGCTTCTCTCCTGCGCAAATTTGCGCAGACAGGTCCTTCTGCACTTGGTCCTTCCATTGCGTTCGTGGGCGCCCTTGCTTTCGTTGTCCACCCATGGGTGCGGAGTCGAAGGATCTTTTCACCAGATAGTCGTCATCCATGCGTACAACATGTCCAAGCCAACGCAATCGCTGTATTTTTATGCGCTTAACTAGGTCCATGTCGTTAAAAAGCTCATAGAGTTCGTCATTCCATCTTCTCTCATCCGCCATTCACGAAAACAGGGCCGTAGATTTTGCGTAGAATAGTTCTCTCGAAATCCCCCAAAGCCTTCTCATCTTTGTTCGGCATCATCCAAGATTCTGCGCCATATAAAAGGACGGGCATGATGAGAGATTTGTAGAGCGTGAGTTTCGTTCGTCGAGACAGTGCTCTGCTTTTCTATTGCCTGCCGAGCCCAAAGTAGCACCTGTTGTTAGTTAGTTATTCTTCGCTTGATCTCCAGGCTGACGTTGTTGGTGGTGTTTATGCTGGATCCTAGGTAGACAAAGTCCTTCACTACTTCAAAGTTATATCTGACAACAGTGACGTGTGTCCCGTAGCGCGTGGGCTCTTTATTTGATGCCAGGAGGTACTTTGTCTTTCCCTCGTTCACCGCTAGACCAACCTCTTTAGATTCTTTTTCTAAACTGGAAAATGCTGCGGTTACGTCCCTTTGTTTCAGACCTACGATATCGATATCATCTGCATACGCCAGCAACATCGTTCTTTTGCTATATATGGTGCCGCTGCGATTCAGATTGGCAGCTCTTATTACGCTTACCAGCATCAGATTGAAAAAGTCGCACGAGAGTGAATCGCCTTGTCTAAAACCTCGTTTGGTCTCAAACGGCGCTGAGAGGTCCTTCCCAATTTGGACGGAGCTGAAGGTTGTGCTCAACGTCACTCTACATAGCCGTATTAGTTTTGCGGGGATCCCAAATTTGGACATGGCGTCGTACAGGCAGCTCCTCTTCGTGCTATCAAAAGCAGCTTTAAAGTCAACAAAAAGATGGTATGTGTCGATTAGCTTATCTAGTGTCTTCTGTCTTCATCTGAACGTGTCAATTTTACTAGTCTCTTTTCGGGGGCACATTTTCGGGCATTAGGCCCGTTCTAACTATCGAAGACAGGTATGTATTTAAGGGAATGTTCCCCAACAATACCAGAGTAATTATATGTAAAAAACAAATTTGAAGCTGCATTTTAACATGTCAAGAAAATAAAAAAATTGAGAACATCAGCCGACCAGCGGGACCTCTAAATAAACTTGTTTTTCAAAATAAAAAAACACGTTTCTCTTTTTTTATCACAAATAACTTATTTCAAAATATATAACTGCATCTAGAACTAAAAATTGTCAAAATGGCGCTTACGACAATCTTTTACCCATGCGACGATATGTATATACCCTGCAGTGAGAAGCTGAACTAGTATGGACAAATTCCAGTTCATAAACTATTATTTAAGGGTAGAAGTCATACCAGTTAGGCATGGGCTATAAATATACTAGTTCTTCGCAGAAAAAAGCCAAACCAACCAGTAAAAAGACCAGTTCATTACCTGGTATGTGCTAAAGCGGCGACCTACCGTTTCGACGACTTCGAACAACTTTTGCGATCAGCGACATTTGAAAGGAATTGCCAAAACCAAAACTAAAATGCAGTTAATTGCTTTTCTCATAAACGTCGGCTGGGGCCAATTGAAAAAAAAACAAAAACACATTAAAAAAATAAAAATGTCCTCTGTCCGAGATTCGAACTCCGTTCTCTCCAATGGCGCGCCAAAACGTTGCTCTATCGGCCATTGCCACTGCTGTATCGCCGCCACAAGGGGGATGAATTGTCAGTCTATCCCGTCGACTGGTATTATGCTGCTAGTATTTCTACTGGTAGGGTGCTGATGCAGGAGCGGACAATTGGCATCTCCTATGACACCGCCATGTTAAAAATACCAGTCGCTAACATTGAAAATAGTTACCACGTGAACTATTTGGGCTGAAACGCAAACTGGTAGCATTTTAGCTCACAAATACATAGTAGGGCTATTCGCGATCCGGTGAAAATGGCCTAGCATCATTGCATTGCAAATTTGTATTGCAAATTATTTGCAATACACAAACAAAATACACGCATTTGCATTTGTCATGGCTTGGCAAATTTGCAATACCGAAAATCCATAGCATAAAAATGCTATTCATTGCAACTCTGGTTGACATTTCTATCAGCTGATTAAATTCATAAACAAAACCAAAGCTGATGCACAAAAATTGTTTTGCAAAAGCTTTACCATGACAGTTTAATAAAGNGATCTCTTTTGCACCGAATCGCGAATAGCCCTAGTATCTTTTCCTGCAGGGTATGTCGTTTATAAGTTCTTGCAAACAACACGCCTAGTTGCAAATAAAGGCTTACCCGCATGAGCTCGCGTGCATGGAGGATGGCTGGAGGCATTGAAGTGTTATCAAAACCGAAAGTTAATTACATTTCGTTACGGCAAAACCGGCTCAGGACGCACGCACTGCCACCACATGCCATCGAGGTGTAAATGTGTATAATATGGCCAAGAGGTAGAAATATATTTTTGTATACATATATCGATGGTCCTCTGCAATAACGGCACAACTCAAGATTTATTATTTTTGAGTTATATAGCGGATTAGGTTTATAAATAACCATATTTTTCTGTGGCAAATCGACATAGGCTTAGTTGTTAGCAATCCGGAAGAGGCGCAGTTTTGCCATTTGTCACAAAACCGAAGTAGCCAACCCTAATTACTGAACATGTCTTACATTTATCGTGAATATTGGCATAAGTCAAAAATTCTCGTTAGGTTGGTCATGCTTTTATGTGAAATAACGACACTTTTCTTATTGTGCCGTTGTTCATTTTATAGTTTCAGTAAGACACTTTGTAATTTTTTTATGGGAAATAACGACACTTATCGTTTGTACCATTGTGCAGCAATACAAGTGGAATTTTTTCCATTTAGCTTCTAACGAGTTGCTACATATTTCATATTTTTGAAGTCCAACTCTTACAATATCTTTAGAAAAAGTCATAGTTTGAAAAATTAAAGATTTTCCCTACAGAATGACTGCCAATACTCTGGAATAATTACGTTCCAATACATATGTTTGCTAAATTACGAAACGAAAAATCTTTAATTGGCTTTACTGAAATAAATGAAATTTTGAGTTGTGTCGTTATTGCAGAGGACCACCGATATGTATATACATCAGCATACTTGTAGACATATACGTACATTTTGCATATATTAAAACATATTTATATGTTCTATACATATCAGGACGCTATGTGTGCTTTCTTGTAGAGCAGGGGTTCACAAACTTTTAAGATGATGGAACCCNAATCCGGAAGAGGCGCAGTTTTGCCATTTGTCACAAAACCGAAGTAGCCAACCCTAATTACTGAACATGTCTTACATTTATCGTGAATATTGGCATAAGTCAAAAATTCTCGTTAGGTTGGTCATGCTTTTATGTGAAATAACGACACTTTTCTTATTGTGCCGTTGTTCATTTTATAGTTTCAGTAAGACACTTTGTAATTTTTTTATGGGAAATAACGACACTTATCGTTTGTACCATTGTGCAGCAATACAAGTGGAATTTTTTCCATTTAGCTTCTAACGAGTTGCTACATATTTCATATTTTTGAAGTCCAACTCTTACAAAATCTTTAGAAAAAGTCATAGTTTGAAAAATTAAAGATTTTCCCTACAGAATGACTGCCAATACTCTGGAATAATTACGTTCCAATACATATGTTTGCTAAATTACGAAACGAAAAATCTTTAATTGGCTTTACTGAAATAAATGAAATTTTGAGTTGTGTCGTTATTGCAGAGGACCACCGATATGTATATACATCAGCATACTTGTAGACATATACGTACATTTTGCATTATACATATCAGGACGCTATGTGTGCTTTCTTGTAGAGCAGGGGTTCACAAACTTTTAAGATGATGGAACCCTTACTAAACACCTTTCATTTTATGAAACCCCACATCAAGTTACCAAAAATCAAAGGCAGTGGTTAGAGGTAAGGTTAGGCAGTAAAGAGGTTAGTAAAATTAAAACGTTGATACTGGACGGACTTACGTGTTGTCATGGGTTGGACTTTGTTACCAGGGGTTTCTGGGGTTTATAATTCAGAATCTGAACTCAGTTTTTCCAAATTCAAAATCGCGGATCCAACATGGCGATCAAATTAAAAAAAATACTAAAATTAAAACGTTGATACTGAACGTTTTAAACATTGTCAAGGGTTGAAACTCGATTCCAGTGGGTTTCTGGGGTTGCTGATTACGAATCTGAGCGGTTAAGAGGTTCAAACAAATCCAATTATTTCTTTTAAGTTGTATCAACGTTTTAATTTTAGTAATGTTTTTTTAATTTGATTGCCATATTGGATCCGCCATTTTGAATTAAAAAAAATTTAATTCAGGTTCGTAATCGGCGACTACAAAAACTCTCGAGTGCCGGGTTTCGAAGAAACCCAATCATTAAAAAAAAAATTGGATCGCCATTTTGGATCCGCCATTTTGAATTTTGTAAAACTGACTTCAGATTCCTAATAAGCAACCCCAGAAACCCCCTGGTAACAAGTTCCAACCCATGACAATGCGTAAATCTTTCAGCATCAACGATTTAATTTTACTAGTGTCTTTTCGAGAGCATATTTTCGGGAGCTAGGCCCATTCTACTTGTCCAAGCCAGGTGTGTAATTAAGGGAATGTTCCCCAATAATATTAGAGTAATTATGTGTAAAAACCAAGTTTTAGCTGCATGTCACGAATATAAAAAAAAATTGAGAACATCAGCGTTTTTATAAAAAACCGACCTCTAAAAAAAATTTTTTTTTAAATAAAAAAATACGTGTCTCTTTTTTTATCACAAATAACAATATTCTGATGTAGCGTTTATGAATTTCCAAAAAGAGTGTTTTTATGAACCACTCTAGTGTACATGCTTTAAAGTTTAAATTAAATTGTTTCTTTGTTAATTAGTATTGCCTTATAGTTCGATATAATGTCTGAAAGCTGTATGTGTATTTATGGGGTAGCATCGAATTTCGATCTGAATTTCGTTTTTGTATAAGTGTAAGCTGAAAACCCTGTTGACAAGGTACGTTGTGACAGAAGAAAGCAAAGTTAAGATAATCTTTTTAGCGACTTCATGATATTTACTCCTAACAATAACCAAAAACTCGTTCAGAGACACAGACTCAAAATTTCAATCTCGAAGTACTCTGAAGATCTATGAATGCTTCGTAAATGGATTTTGTACTAAACCGATATTACTACTACCAACCGAAAAATAATCTGACAAAGATTTCAGAAGATTTACCAAGTGCCCAGTTATGACAATCCACATTTCATCTGGCAATTCATCGCGTTCCTTATAGAAACTTGTATAAATTCCCCCATTGTATGTTTCCCCCATTCAATGCATTTCTTTTCCACACAGATAATCTTGAAATTAAGTTTCCTTTTTAAAGGATGATAATCTGCCTTATCATGAATATTTGGTGAAAGCTTCACCGAAAAATTTAGCATTTGTTTTGCGATTTTATATATGCGAGTGTAAATTATTTCACCGGTGAATACTTTATACGATAGTTGAACAGTATTCGAAGCGAACTACTTCCATTGGTAAATATTCAACATACGATAGGTGAACAGCAAAAGCGAAGTGTGAGCGAGTTCACACGGAAAGAAAATTTATGATAAGGCTTAATATGTCTCTCGCCAAAAATACCGTTGATGATTTTCCATGCAAAAATGTGCTTACACCCGAATGTTTGGGCGAGCTTCTCCAGTTCGTGGTGCGCGTCTTGATGCTGTTTGTTACAAATGTTCAGGGACAAATGTGTAGGTTTGCCATTTCCGGCCGAGAGGCGACCGCTGTTAAGAAAAACCATTTTTTCTATACTTTTTGCGATATTGCTTCGACCAGGGCTCGAACCCAGGACATTCGGAGTGGTAAATTGCCCTTCCAACCCTCTGGCTACAGCGGCCAACAACACATATCAGTTAGAAATAAAAACAAGCTGTCAAGCGCAAGCTCAACGGTCTTATGTAGGTATGGCACTCAATACGGTAATCATACCAACTACGGGTACATACTAATGTATACATGAAAATAGATAATTGCGTCTCGATCATGCTATTTATTTATAGAACTTTTCTTTCTGAATGCAACTCAAACCGATCGCCGCACAGTGCTTCCCTTCCATATAAAATGTGAAAATTCACTTCTTAGTAAAATTGAGGACGCTAAATTCAAAAATGCAATTTGTTTTTGGATAACCTTCATACCTTCATTGTAAATGCAGTTTGAAGTTGAAAATGTGGGTACTTGTGGCATTTACATAGGTATGTACATACATATAGTTTGTTTTATTTTCAAAAGTGGGGTGTATTAAACTTGGGTTTATATGGGGTTTGTCGGAGAACGAACTATATTTTAATTGAAAATTCTTAAAAATAAACATAAGTGGCTCACAATATCACTTTGAAATGGCGTGTTATGAATATGACCGATACTGTGTTTTTTATTCATTCCATTAAAATTCAGCATTTTTCAAATTTTGATTTAAAAAAAATAATGTTTTCTCGAATACCGCAGGGATACCCTGTGTTTGATTTTGTTCCAAAATTTGTATTCCTTTAGTTCTTTACTATCTACATATACTGAAGAGCAAAACTGGAACAATAGAACGGAAAGTTAAGTTTGTGGTAATGCACTTCTTCAGTTTATTTACTTTATGGTAATTCAAACTTGCATTTCGCCTCACTTATGTTTAACTAAACGTTTGACCACAAAAATTTTAAGATTCGCATACGGCAACTCAGAAAAAAATTACCAAACAAAAATGAACTGGATTGTTCCAGTTTTTCACCCTCTTAGTACTTGCTGAATTTTATAATTCAAAGAGGAGTTCTGGCTAATTTCCTACAATTTTGTAATCAAGGCNATCGTATGTGTACATTTAATGATGTAGGGCCGTGTTGCGCCTTAGGGAGTAAGAACTTTGGTAAAATCATTGGTAAAAAGAAAAGTGACAACAAATGAGCTTTTTCAAAGAATTTTGAAATTTCTGAGGATATCTTTCGCAGGCTTTTATCAATTTTAACAGGACAATGATCAGAAATATCCTCCGAAACTGGGGCCAAATAGGTATAAATCCTAAGTTTTTATAATCATGGAGTGACCTGCGTAAGGCCCAGACTTGATTCAACAGAATACTTATGGAATTGTGTGAAAATGCCACTGTTCAATTGCGAAAATTCGCCCAATCGCATGCATGGCGTTGAGGAAAACCGGTGCGCGTTCTCAAGAGATTTCGTCTAAAACCTGTGCGAAAGTATCCCAAGATGACCATAAAAGCTAAAATATTCAAATTGGTTATGGTCAATTTATTAAAAGTCAAGCAAATGGTAAAATTTTCTGTCGGGTGCAAAACTGGAACAATCTAGTTGCTACGTTTTTTTGCAATTTTCTTCTTTATCTGCTTGCATTAATTATTGTTTTTATGGCCTTCTGATAAAATAAACATTGGAAATTTGAATTCCAAAACTAGATTACAAAAAAGTCTTCATATATTGCGAATATATCGCAAGAAAATTCACATTATGTATTACTGTTCCGGTTTTGCTCCTCAGTGTATATGGAAATAAAATACGCCAAACCAACATTTTATTTCAAAGAGTGTAGTTTTGACATTTGTTTCCGTGAATAGCGGCTATGCTCTTATTAATATTCTTAGTATAAAATTTGTCGACTTTAGTGGCTTCCTGTCGCCATATAATTTATTTTATAGAAACATGTCTGTTTAATTCTTTTCAGTGGATAAATTACCTTTACAATACAAATACAAAATGCGTTCACATTGCAGACAAAGAATTTTTCGATTTTTGCCGACCTAGGCCGCACTGTGCGCCACTTTAGGAACCTCTGTTGTAGACTATATGTAAGTAGACTTTAACCACACTGTCAGCCTGTGCTAGGCTGGTGATTATTTAACGTTAATTTGTTGACACATTAGCTTGTGGATTGGATCAAGTGTTCAACATCCAAAACTCGGCTTCTATGAAAACAAATGATTAAGTACACTGCAACACAGGATATGCACAAAGCAACAAAAGTACGTACTTGCATATCATTAAGAGATTAGGTGGTCGTCCCACGGGGGTACTCGAATTTGCTCGATTCGAGTGTAAAAACAGATGAGAAAGGAACACCTATCCTTCGAGCATCAGTTCACAGAAAATAAGATCTTTAATAAAACATTTTAACGAAGACAATACTGCCGGTTTTTTTATACCCGAGCGCACTTATGCACAAGGGTATTATAACTTTGTTCACATAACGGTTCTTTGTAACAACCACAACGAATCGAAATACACATAGACAAATGTATACATAAAAGATCACAATGAAAAAAGAAACCGAATAAGCGGTGACTGTCTATCCGTCCGTCCGTCCATCCGTCTGTCCGTCTGTGCACACGATAACTTGAGTAAAAATTGAGATACCTCAACTTCCTTTTAGCGTACGACGGATGGTATTTAACCCGCCGTCAATGAACATGGGTGTGAAACACCCGATCCGTTTAAAAAAAAAAAACGTACTGTTTGACCATTTGGTGTCATGATGTCGCGAAATTCCATGTAGCTGCAGCTAACAAGTACAGCTATCGATCGCGGGCATTTAGGCTTTGATTGGTCGTGAACAAGTGCGCGTAGTATATAATCGAAAACTTTCGTTCGGGTGTTTCACACCCATGGTCATTGTCTAGGTAACAATTTTTATACGTGTGATTTATATATTGTTTAGCGATATTTATAACGAAAAGCTTTTTAACGTATGCAACTATTTTTGAATACTTGTACCTATACTTGTTTACAAAAAAATTTTTAAGTTTCTACCCTACTTCTTATTTAAAACATAATATAGCTGAAAGCATTTAATTTTGTATCAAATTTGTAAAATTAAATACAAAAAACAATATGCCAAATGAACTAAATTTCCCAACACAAATATTATTGAATTAATAAAAACAAGTAATTTTTAGCAAAAAAAAAACCGACTTAAAAAAAATATATATATATCTATATATTTCATGATCCAATGATCGGATCTACATCAAATTAGTATGGAACCACCTCTGAGACACTACCTTTCCGTTGCAAACAGAATTATTGAAATCGGTTGTGGTGCAAAGTTATGCGATAACATACATAAAAAAAAAAAAAAAAAAAAAAAATATTCCGACGAACTGACAACCTCCTCCTTTTTTGGAAGTCGGTTAAAAACATAAAATATACTTTTAACTGTAGTTGTTTTTGCGCAGCACAAAAGATCTGCACCGTTCGCTCGATTTTCAAAAATGTGGTGTCAAATTAAAGCGCTTGGTCTGTAGATGTGCAAACTGGTTTTATTTTTTCGAAAGGAGTTGCCACCTGTAGAACAATTGAATATAAACTATATAATAAGCAATGCCGTCATAACAGCACCGTTCTTTTGATTTTCCAAAATAAGGTGTCAAATTAAAACTCTTGGACTGCAGATATGCAATAAGGTTTTACTTTTTTGAAAAGAGTTACCTTTTAAAAAATTTCATTCAAATTATCTAAAAAAAAATCAATTATTACAAAATGGGTATCAGTGGAAAGTGTTTTGAAAATATTTGTTTCTTAGCTTAACTTTAGGAGGGTTGCCACCTGTTTAAAAAATTAAATTCAATTTGAATTAAGAATATTAGTTAGGAGAAATATGTTTCAACATATGGGCGCATAACGAAAGGGGCTTCGGAAAGTGGCCGTTTGAAAATATTTTGAAGATGTCGAATTTAATTAACTTATCCAGAAGTTATATGAAATTTCAAAATAATGACGTGAAACGAAGGAATATTAAGTAGACTTTAGTTTGAACACACAAAATATTTTTGAGGTGTTGGAAGAGGGTTGCCGCCTGTTAAAAATTAAATTCAATTTTATTAAATAAGTTAAATGAATTATTAAAGTATGGGTATCAATCGAAGAGGGGTTGAAAAATCTTTATTTCTGAACTATATTTAGCGGAGTTGCCACATGTTTAATTAATATAATTCAACTTAATTCATCAGTTGATTAAAATATGTATCGCAATGTTTACGTTATGTAACGAAGAATATTTAAGAATATCTTAGCGCGGAACTACTTTTCAAAAGGGCTGCCACCTGTTTAAAAAGTCGAATTTAACTATATCTATATATATAATATGCGAAAGGACTTTTTGTTCAGGTCATCAGGGCTTGATATGTAGGCCTTTACTTTTCCGGAAAGAATGGCCACCATTAAAAAATCAAGTTGAGATTATTTATAAATCAATACCATCATATCCCCATCCTTCGCTCGATTTTCAAAAATGAGGTGTCAAATTAAAAGGCTTGGTTGCAGATGTGCAATGAGGTTTTCCTTTTTGAAAAGAGTTGTTATAGGTATCAGTCGAAATGGTTATTAAAAGCTTTGCTTCTTAACTGTGAGAGTGTTGCCCCTGTTTAAAAAATCAAACTAATTTTTAAACAGGGAAATTACAAAATGTACATATATATCCAGAATACAGTGTGTTGTTTCTTTTTCGTAATAAATTTTTTTGTTAATTTTTTTATTGAAATATAGTTCATTTGGCACCAAATTTTGAGTATGCAGTTTTGTAGTTCACTCTATTTCAGTATCATAAAGTGCAAGTTTTAAATGGCTATAAGTTATGTTGATTTTTGAGAATTTTTTTCGCTGATGATGTTGCGCATTTTCTCTGTATAACGAATGCATGATGGTTTTTTTTTGTATGGGTAAAAATGCCGAAAGGTGTCAGTATGTAAAGGACTTATTCTGGTGGGTGGACTAATAAACGACCGAAACGATTTCAATGACTTTTTTGGGTGTTTGAGTAGGTCCCTGTATAGTTTAAGTTCATAACTTAAAACGCCAGATGACGCTGGAGTGCAGTTGTTACTCAAAATCCTATTTGTAATCCGATTTGACTCATATTCGAGATATATGTGTATTGGTAACGATTTCTAGAATTGGGACCAATGCAACTGGAGGAGACGGAATTCCTTAATATTAAGTTTATTAAAATCATTTTGCCATTTATAAAAAGTACCATTATGTAATTAATCATTCTATAACGACTTCTTGCTCTTCCTCATGCGTGGAAAGTAGCCATGGTTAGACCTCATCCCAGAAGTAAAGTACTAAGCTCTCCGGGGGATTTTAGACCAATAAGTATGTTGCCAGCTCTGTCTAAAGTATTTGAAAGCTTGTTAGCGGAGCAAATCAGTGCACATGTGCTTAAATATAATTTACTTTCACCGTTTCAGTCAGGATTTAGAGCTAAGCACAGCTGCTCAACCGATTATTGAAAATACTGGATGACATACGCATACCTTTTGACAAAAGTCAACTAACGCTGCTTTGTTTGCTTGACTTTTCGAAAGCATTCGACCCAGTTGACCACACAGTGCTAAGTTTGAAACTCCAACAATGTTTCGGATTTGGTGATAGCGCGCGAAAGATTATGGAAAGTTACATGGCAGTCAGAACCCAGCATGTTTGCACGGGACAAGGTGTTTCGCAGCCAAGAAGAATAACCAATGGTTATCCCCAAGACTCCATTCTTGGTCCTTTACTATTTAGTCCTTTGTTAATGATGTGTTCCATGTATGTAAATTTGTAAGTATGCATGCATATGCTGATGATATTGGGCTGTATTTGTCGAGTAGCTTTAGTGATACAAGTGGTCTGTGCATGGGCGTAGCCAGGTAGGGTAGCCGCGCAAGCTTGCCCTTTTCGTTCAAACAGCTTTCCATACAAATTTTGACATTTCATTTGCGAGGGTTTTAAATTGCACAGTTTGCCCAGTTTGCGAGAGTTTGGCGCTTTTAAATAAATACCCTTATTAATTTTTATTAATTTGAATCGGCATACCTACAATAAAATTTTGTATGCATACAAAGTCCACTAAGTCCTCCAATAAAAAATTGGGTGCTTTTTTCGAGAAAAAACGCGATTTTTCTGGGTTTTGGTGCTTTTTCAAATTCAAAACTTGGCAACACTGGCTGTGGGTATAGTATATGGTACTCTGCGTAACTTAAGACAGTCTGTGCACTATACGGCTCTTCAAATGAGAAGAAAACTTGCCATCCAACTCATACTGCCACTTATAACCTACCCAGAGTTAGTTTACAACAAACTTGACTCTAGATCTGCTCATAAAATTGAAATTGCTTTTAATCACGTCACTCGTTATGTTTATGGCTTGCGCAGGTTTGACCATATATCTACTTGGAGGTCTCGTCATTTAGGCTGTAATATTCCTGATTATCAAAAGGATATAAGTTGCATTTTCCTTTTCCGTCTGATGTCAGTAAAAGCGCCGTCATATTTGTACGAAAAACTTGTATTTAGTAAATTTGTCCGTTCTTGTACCTTAACTGTACCCAGTTTTAATTATGTAACCTCTACAAGACTGTTTTTTTGTCAAAACCGTATGTATCTGGAATTCTATTCCGGCTACTATTAGAAACACTCTTAACCAAAACAACTATAGGCGACTTCTTTATAGTTATTTCACTGATAATAAAACTTAAATTGAGCATGTATTTATTTTTTTAACTGGCTATCTATAATAAATGTAAGCTACTTCTCTATTAACTTTGTAACGTTACTATTTATTTATATTTCCCTCTATATTTTTAATATATATAAACATGCATACTTGAAATGAGGAAATCATATAGACATTATTGTATTCGTATGTCCTTTGTTTGTAATAATTATTGTTTGTTGTACTATAAAAGATAAGACATCTTATTGTACTAATTAAAATCACTGAAATGAATAAATGAAATGAAATAGGGGCAATATTATTGCAAAAAAGATGCGCAAGGTGGCGCTGGAGCCGAGTTATTGCTAAACAGAATGTGGACCAATGATACTCACCAGTTTGGAAATTGCCACAAACTATACTATACAGATTCAAGGACAATTCACCATCGAGCCGCAAGGACTTCTTCCCGGTATAACGCTTTCGTCAGGTTATTTAAGACTGCAATGGAGGATTTAGTGGTGTAGTGGTAAGCAGTGCGCGCTTCCACTCCGCAGCGCCTAGGTTAAAGCTCTGGTCAAAGCAACATCGAAAAAAAATTAGGAAAAATAATTTTTTCTTAACAGCGGTCGCCCCTCGACAGTCAATGGCAAACCTCCGAGTATATTTCTGCCATGAACAGCTTCTCATAAAAATACAATCGCCATTCGGAGTCGGCGTTAAACGTCACGTCACAAATCGGAGGAGAAGCTCGGCCAAACACTAACATATGTGTGAGCGTCAATCTATTATTATTATTAATGGAGGATATGCCTGTTGTCGACCACAAAACCTAACCAAATGCTTCAATAAAAAAGTTAATTTTGGGCGGGACGAAGTTCGCCGAGTCTGCTAGTTCTCATATAAAAATTTAAGATAATCGTTAATTTCTTCACGATCCAATTATCGGATTTAAATAAAACAAGTATGGGATCACCCTTGAGGTACCACCTTTCCGAAAAAGAATTATCGAAATCGGTTAACGTGATCCAAAGTTATGCGGTAACATAAAAAATAAAAATATTCCGACGAGCTGATAACCTTCTCCTTTTTGTGAAGTCGGTTAAAAAATGGTCCGTATCGAAATTACATGCCTAACCATATCTACAGACCATAGCTAGCATGCAATGCAAATTCATAGCCCATTGTTTAATTCAGCAAATTGCTTGTTTACCCTTTATAAATTTTGTATTGTGTTTTTCCCGCGTTGGCATTTTCTTATTTATTTTTGAGAGTCCTATTTTCCTATCGTGTACAATCATCACTTGTCACTCTGAAGTAGGGAAGCTACTTGACTTTTGCGCCCGCTGCCAATAGCTAGCGGCGTGCGAAAAAGTGTGCCTGTGGAACTGAAACGTGCCATAGAATGGCTGCAGTACAAAACAAAGCGTCCAATTTTATGTGTTTAAGAAACAAGCTTTGTCACATTTTTATATCCATCTGTCTGTTTGAGTAAATATGTATATGTATTTAAAATTAAGTAAGAAACGCTGAAAAATAAATATTGTGTAAACAAGTATGAGAAAGATACTGTGGTAAGTAAACGCAAATAAAAAAGTGAAATAAAATGGAAAGTAGAACAGGCGGTATTCAAACTGCAAATGCTTATTGTTGCTGTAATGTGCGATTAATGTAAGAGATAGAAGCAAACGAATTTCGTTGTTGAATACTAAAGAAAGAAATTCATGTATGCATGACGCAATTAATGACTTGTTGATGAAGAGACAATGAACTGTCATGAGGCAAAGGCTGTAGTAGTTTGTTGAATGAATTCATTGCTTGGTTTGGGTGAGGCTTTACTAATTTCCCAGGAAATCTCAAATGTAAAAATGTTGCGAACCGCAGAGTAGACCATGTGTTATCCTAGCCCAAGATTAGAGAAATGGAAACCAGCATTAACGTAGCAGTTCGCCGCTTTTGAAATTTCTGGAGATATTTNGAGGCAAAGGCTGTCTCGGGTTTGTAGTAGTTTGTTGAATGAATTCATTGCTTGGTTTGGGTGAGGCTTTACTAATTTCCCAGGAAATCTCAAATGTAAAAATGTTGCGAACCGCAGAGTAGACCATGTGTTATCCTAGCCCAAGATTAGAGAAATGGAAACCAGCATTAACGTAGCAGTTCGCCGCTTTTGAAATTTCTGGAGATATTTTTTTCGGCACCCTTTAAATCAGTTAATTAGTATTTTTCCACAATTTCTTTATTTGACGTCAGATTTCCATACCATTTTAAAGGTATATAAATCCTACACACCTCCCCACAAAGAATANACGTAGCAGTTCGCCGCTTTTGAAATTTCTGGAGATATTTACAGAGCGTAATTTTTTTCGGCACCCTTTAAATCAGTTAATTAGTATTTTTCCACAATTTCTTTATTTGACGTCAGATTTCTATACCATGGCATACCATTTTAAAGGTATATAAATCCTACACACCTCCCCACAAAGAATATCTTATCGTGACAAACTAAAAAATTTTAATTGTTTCTGAACACGGCCCACTGCAATCAGTAGTATTTTGTCAAGCATAATAGCCGAGCATGATGAATCCAACTTAAGTCCCGAAAAGACTTACATTTATTAAATATTTAGTATTTAACTAGCATTTTTCTTTCCCAAGGGTTAAAACTTGACATACAAATTATGTTTCTGACGCATAATATTGCGAACAAGTTGCCATTTTCAGACAAATAACTAGCAAAGTTTACGAGGCATGATTAACGCTCGTATCTTTTTTCGGACAAAAAACTGTATATTACTGCGAAAAAATTCCGTTTCGCAGTATTTTCATTTAAAAATAAAAACATTTTTCACAGTACAGTATCTTTTTTAAACAGTTTTCCTATAAAATAAAGGAATTATGTCTACCGTTGTACACCCCGAGATGAAACGATATGTCTTAAGTCGCTTAAAATTACCGTTGATTTTTGAGATTTTTTCCCCAAGGGTGTTGCACATTTTCTTCCATATAAAAATATATTCCATGTTCATGCGTTATCTATACATATAATAAAATTGTAACAGGTCGATGTCTGTACATTATAGATATTCAAGAAAAATTAATGTGGGGGGTCTTTATTAGAGCACCAGAAGCCAAATCAACCATTTTTAGAATTTTTGTCTGTCTGTCTGTCTGTCTGTATGTTTGTTCGCGCATCACTCGAAAACGAATGCATGGATTTGAATGCAGTTTTAACCGATGTATTGCTAGAGGTCTAACTTAAAATATAGGAAGAAAAAAATTAGAGAGTTGCCACCTGTTTGAAAATTGGAGTTTAAGTAAATAGATAAGAAAAAATGAATATTGCAATATGGGCGTCAAAAGAAAGAGAATGAAGAAGGCTTACAGCCAGAAATATTTTTTTAGAGTTGCCACCTGTTTGAAAATTTACATTTAATTTAATTTATAAGATAAATTGAATATTGCAATATGGGTATCAAAGAAGGGGTTTAGGAAATTTTATTGCCGAAAATATTTTTAGGGAGGGCTGCCACCTGTTTGAAAAATTTTATTGTATTAAATTGATAAAATAAATGAAACCTATATCTACATCTAGATATCTATATCTATACATATAATAAAATTGTAACAGGTCGATGTCTGTACATTATAGATATTAAAGAAAAATTAATGTGGGGGTCTTTATTAGAGCACCAGAAGCCAAATCAACCATTCTTAGAATTTTTTTCTGTCTGTCGCGCATCACTCGAAAACGAATGCATAACTTTGAATGCAGTTTTCACCGATGTATTTCTAGAGGTCTAACTTAAAATATAGGAAGAAAAAAATTAGAGAGTTGCCACCTGTTTGAAAATTGGAGTCTAAGTAAATCGATAAGAAAAAATTAATTTTGCAACATGGGCGTCAAAAGAAAGAGGCTGAAGAAGGCTTACAGCCAAACATATTTTTTTAGAGTTGCCACCTGTTTGAAAATTTACATTTAATTTAATTTATAAGATAAATTGAATATTGCAATATGGGTATCAAACTGAAGGGGTTTATGAAATTTTATTGCCGAAAATATTTTAAGGGAGGGCTTCCACCTGTTTGAAAAATTTTATTGAATTAAATTGATAAAGTAAATGAAATCTATATCTACATCTACATATAATAAAATTGTAACAGGTCGATGTCTGTATCTTATAGATATTAAAGAAAAATTAATGTGGG
>NW_016158790.1:110501-111052 GCF_001687245.7 Rhagoletis zephyria
TTTTTTTTTTCAACGCTCTTTTGCATTGGCCAACGCAAAAGCTCTTATTAGGCGCCGCGAAGTAAGCGGGCATTGGCTAGTATGGAATAAAATGGGTAAGACCATTACAAAAAAAATCTCAAAACTTAACGGTAATTTCTAGCGACTTGAAGCATGCACTTTATTGTATTAAAATTTAATGGGCTACAAAACTGCATCCCGGGAATTTTTCTAAAAAAATTTATTTAAAAATTTTAAATTTCGATGGAAATTTCTTAGTATTTTTTGCATTTTCCAGTTCTGTATAGAATTAGGAAAAAAAATTGTTATTGTGGTTTTTGCTGCCGAGGCACCATATTTTTATAAAAAAATGAGAAAAATTTGGTATGGAAAGCATAAATAAATGAAATCGTCAAAAAAGGTGTTGAACAAATTTTTTTTCTCCCAATTAAGATCGAGCGACTACTAATCTTAATTCATTTTGGCCGAATAAATTCGGAGCCCCAGAAGTCGAAAAAACATGGTTTATGAAAAAATTTACTAATCTTAATATATAAAAATCCTGTGTCACT
>NW_016158791.1:0-3208 GCF_001687245.7 Rhagoletis zephyria
GTTGGTGATTTCGCTTCAAACTTGCGTTTTCTGTTTGCTACTGGAAAAAAGGGTGGCCTTAGTTAAGCGTCTTTCTCCATTGTTGCGAATCGACGGTTCGTGAGGACCAAAATGTTTGGGACGAGATTAGATGATTGCTGGTGCGAACTCGCAACAAGGTTGAGAAACCACAAGAGAAAGTGAGAAAAACAATTGTATTAGCAATAATAAGAAAGATGTATGTATATTTGTTCTCAGATTCAAGATTAAAATCTAAGTATATGATAAAGTATATATTTGCTTGTAGGTAAGCGTATTGTAATAAACGAAGGTTTACCTCTTTTAACGATGACTCCGGTCCGCTGCCTGCTGTCTGACACGAATAAGACCGCAGTTTAAACGGAACCGGGCTTACTAGCCAAGTTCGAAAGAAAGCCACCGGTAGTTTTCCGGCAGCAGTGCAGCTTTCTAGCTGATGACTGTGCAGGAAGACTGCCAGTGGTTCCCAAACATTGAAGGCTTTTGGCTTCAACAAGTAACAAGTTGAATAGATATTCTCAGCGCAGTTGGTAAGGAAACAGGTCAGAATATGATCAGGTTCAGGCCTAAATGACGCTTTTAAGGTTTTTAAATAGTGTACAACTTCATCGGAAGAACTTATTGGAATAAATGCTGGTTTAATCGTACAAAGTTCATACGGATAGTCTCCACTCATAGAGGAGTCAACCGAATAATTGGACCTAAAGAACTGAGCAAATATGTTAGCAATGAGTTGGCTAGACATTGTATTGCGATAGTGCAAAGCGGACGGAAATCCATGTGCCTTACGCTTTGAATTTATGAAACCATAAAATTTTTTAGGTTTGTTAATTAAATTCAGGACATTCCCAATAATAATACCCAATTGTTTCTTTAACCATTTTTTGATGATAACTATATTTTATAGGTCCACCAAAATCCCCAGAAAATGCAATGGGGGACCAATAAAAAATCTTTAGTATCAAAAAATGGTTAAATAAACGGTTAGATATTAATATTTGAAGTCTCCTGAAGAGGATCTCCGTTTTCCGATCAAAATTATTGATTTTCAAGAATTTTATACCATTTCTACGAAAAGTTGTTTTCTACCATATAAAATACATGAAAAATGTTCAGCGCTTTGAGCACTCCCTGAATATTTTTTGATTTCAAAATAAAAATATAGGGGTATATTGTTTTCGTTATAGAAAAATCCTAGGGGGTGGCGGCATTAAAATTCCGACTATACTGTTTTTGGACCACTACATTAAAGAATAAAATAAGATCTTTTTAATTGTTTGTGTTTCCGACAGGGTAGGAGTGCGATGTGTTGTGGAATGATTTTCCGAACGAAAAATGACACTGAAGATGGCACAACGCTGAAACCGGTTTGTCTCGAAACCAAATTTGACAAGGGATGACGGAAAATCGTTCCACAATACATAATAAAATAAAGCCTTTTACAGTTGTGTGCCTCTAAAAATATTGAAAATATATCAAATATTGTCTGAATATATAGGTCTTTGCGTGAATAGCTTCAAATTTCTAATTTTTTTGATGGCAGACTGACAGACTAAAATCATAAGAGGTTGGCATTAGGCGTAATCGTTAGATAACAATCTTCAGAAAGTTCGTTGGAAATGCTAAATACATAAAATAATTGTGTCTAAAATACGGCCATGAATCTATATGTGTGTACGTAAAAGATTTTCTGATCTTTGGGCAGTGCGGTTAACGAATTTTTAAATATATCATTAGATTAAATTAAATGGATCTAAAGCGAAAACTAGTTTTTCATAAAACTCTTTGGAAACTGGCCCGCCCACTTATGTCAAATATTTGTATCTCGAAAACCACTTCACCAATCTTTACCAAATTTGATATACACACACACCGCGCCTGACCTTCTTAAATACTGTCTTGAAAATTTTTGAAGTCGTTCAAAAACCCCGCCCTCTAGAACTATCGCTAACATTGAGTTCAAAATTATCGTTTTTACCTTTAAGCATTTGAGAAAAATGAATCACACAATAACTTAATGTTTCCTCAATGGATTTCAAACAATTTGATATAAATATATGTAATTTGTTTTTGTGCGTTCAATTTGAAAATTTACGTTTTTTAGCGTTGAATCGCACGGTTCCGGAGATTTCCCCATATATAGCATTTGCACATTAAGTTAAACTTTTGGCAAATAAATTTATTCTTTTGGCAAATAAATTTAATCTTTTAGCAAATAAAATTAATCTTTTGGCAAATAAATTTAATCTTTTGGCATATAAATTTAATCTTTTGGCAAATAAGTTTAATCTTTTGGCAAATAAAATTAATCTTTTTGCAAATAAATTTAATCTTTTAGCAAATAAAATTAAACTCTACTTTAGTACTAAACAGTGTTTGAAAAAGTAAAAAAATACACTTAAAAACTGCTTCTGCTGTGCTATGAATGCATTTTTTAACTTTTGACGCTTAGCTTTACTGCGCCAATATGAAGAGTTAACCTGCAGGATAGCTGAAAAGTTTTTTCGGTTTTTCTGTTCTGTTGATTTGACTGCTCACCTTTAAACAGTTCTGTTACAGCATAGTTTCAAATATTCGTCAAACTATCTGCCTTACTTTATTTCAACCAAACCATGCATTCTGGCCAAATGGAACTCCCTTAATATATATAATATATTTTCAAACGCAGGTACAAACAAGTAAGAAAGTCTAAGTTCGGGCAGAGCCGAACATTAAATACCCGGCGCAAGTATTAAATATATGTTTTTTCACCTTTCCGAAACCTTCCGGGTGTAGCTATTTTGANAAACAAGTAAGAAAGTCTAAGTTCGGGCGGAGCCGAACATTAAATACCCGGCGCAAGTATTAAATATATGTTTTTTCACCTTTCCGAAACCTTCCGGGTGTAGCTATTTTGAGTAAATTAGCGTCCTTCAATTTCGAAATATTGAAGTTTCAAGCATTTCTGAAATTTACCGTTATATGAGAAGCGGCCGTTATTTTAGTCCGATTTCAATAATTTTCAACGTTTTGCTTATATGTGGCAAGCACAATAACCACACCGAGTTTGGTACAAATTGGTAGAACGGTTACCGATATACTTATATGAGATTATAAGTGGGCGGTGCCACGGCCATTTTCCAAAATTTTACCATAATCGTATTTCTTGGTAAAGAATTGTTGCAAGCATCAATTTTGAATCAATTAGCTT
>NW_016158791.1:9221-12694 GCF_001687245.7 Rhagoletis zephyria
CAACTTGAACAGTGTAATTTCAACCCAGCTTATTCTTTTGTTTTCTATTTCATGCTTATTCCTCGTCTAACTTTTGAAGCACTTGATGAATATGAATTACACTTATATTAATAGATTTATTAAGAGATTACGAATAAAATGATATATAAAACATAGGTGTGCTCACAAATTTAAAAATTAAATTTTTTTATTTGAAAGTGTACCTATTTTTTAGATTTGCCCATATACATACACACTTTGAGCGTATGCACACAAACATTTTTTTTTGTACCTGCGTTTGAAAATATATTAAGGGAGTTCAAGATTTGTAGCATTTTTAAATGGCCAATTTGGCCAGAATGCATGCTTTGGTTGAAATAAAGTGTAGCAGATAGTTTGACGAATATTTGAAACTATGCTGTAACAGAACTGTTTAAAGGTGATTAAATTAAAGATTAAATTTATTTGCCAAAAGATTAATTTTATTTGCCAAAAGATTAAATTTATTTGCCAAAAGTTTAACTTAATGTGCAAATGCTATATGTATGTGCATATATATGAATATCATCAAAAAAGAATGAACAAAGCAATCATTTTATACGAGGGGTACGCGGTGCGATCGTGGCGCGGGATGGCGAGTCAACGCGGACCGCCGCTAAAGAGACAACATTTACTTTTGTATTGAAATAAGATCGTATGGCTTTATTTCTCATATGCAAAATTTTTTTTTTGGCTTATTTCTTCATGTGAAGTGAAATAAAGGCATACGGCCATATGGCTTATTTCTCCATGTGAAGTGAAATAAAGGCATACGGCGTTATTCCTATGGCTTTATTGCACGGCGCCCCGAAAGAACATCGCCTGATTGGCAGGCATGCCCAACGTCGGCGATCGCTCTCAGGGATATCGTCGAAGTGTGCCCCACTGTACGGTAATCGCAGCGAACAAGCCTAAGTTGTCATGTGATATATTACGTTCAAGGCCTTTGTAGAACTTGAAATATTATTGCATACGCTTTACCATCAAATCATGGCATGTGAACAAAATATGAATGCAAATTCATATATGGATTTTCTCGCTAAGAAGGATCCCGTTGATCATATTCATGACGAATTTGAGTGTTCTGCACTAGAGAACTTGGTTGTCTTGTTTGGCTCTACAATTGTTCGTCGACTTAGGCCGAGACCAAAAACCTCCCCAATTGCATCTCTCCTTTGTGGACTACTTCGGTAAATACAGATTGCCTAAGCTACATCTGAAATTAGTCTCCCTGGATGTCAAAGTACATTCATATAAATATGTATTCATATTAATCTGTCTTCAAACTACAACGCCGCTACTTGCTTCACGGCTTTGTTGGCGCACAGTTCGCTAATTTCTTTCATTAAAAACTTTTTTATATTCAATTTTGTCAGTACCTACAACCACAAAAACCGTTGTCTCTGTTGTTAGATCATTAGCCACAATAGAGTTACTCTACGGTTACTTGGTTTGTCGAAAAAATCTGCAAAAAATCCTAAAATTTGGCAGAGTAGTAAATTAATTAAGTTTTTTTTCAGTACTCTGTTGAATGCAGTGAGTGCCCTTGGCATTAGTTACAGCGTTTGCACAGTGTCAATGTATACATCTACTAGTGCGATTCACGAAACGTCGCAAAGTGGCATTTTTGGCGAAATGCCAACTGCGAATAAAATTGTATGAATGACCTATAGCACAGAATAAACAGTATACAGCAGACGCATGTCGACTATCGAACCAATTTGAATTCATGGCACGAGCGGTGAGGCAAGCAAGGGTATCACAAGCGTCGCTGCCTCTGTTACTTAAGCAGTATTTTCACTCGGCTGACGTTGTTAATTCCATCGTCGCTATGACGACAAAATATTAACTAAAAGCGCAGTTAGTCAACGACGTAGCGTAAACGTAGGTTGACGTACGTAGCAGCATATCAAATTTACTGTTGATAGAGAGAGAGAGAAGCAACGACAACGTCACCACCATGCGGTGGAGAGTTTTCGTTAACACGCGAATTCCATAAGGTAGATCGTGTCTGCGTCAACCTACGTCTACGTTACGTCGTTGACTGTTTGAGCTTTAACTTCGTTTGCCATCACGATCAGCGTTGCCGTTTGATACAATTGTATATTTTTTAATACTTTTTTTTCTAAATTGTAATATCTGATACTTTTTTGTTCCCAAATGCCAAAGTATCAAGCGTTCGGCTGGCAGAAATTAATTTTTGAAAACTATGAATAGTATTACTAGTCTAAAGGCAATTATTTTTTCTTGTTTTTTAAAGTCTCACAATTTATATACATATAGATATTTATAAGTAAACCACACAAAAACATTACGCAATATCGGGCTTGCGACGATAGTGTGTGAGGTGTATGGGGTCGTTTGTACTAAATTGCACAGTTATTGCGCTAAAATAAAAATTATTTCGATATTTTGCTCATGCTTGTGTTATTGTACAATAATTTGTGCTGCGTATGGAAATTTTTAGTCTAGTTTTGATTTTGCTGTCCAAAACGTGCTGTAAAATATGGATGAAAGCGTAGAAAAAAATTAGTTTTTTTTAATTCATTTTTTTTTTACGTTTTAAAGCTGAAGCTATCAACATTCATATTTCTTGCAAATATTTACTTGCTCAACGTTTCTTTAAAATAAGATTTGCGCAATTTTATGCTGTAGCAATTTCCAGAATATTGACTTGTACAAGTCTCGGGTTGAGCAAGGATTTTGTGTGATTTAGGGGCTTTAGTTTGTTTTTCGTTATGCAAATAAGCAGACAGAAGCAAGAAATATACATTTTTTCATAACTATGGATTTAATTATAAAACTTTATTTATTATTTGTTTTTTAAATAATAGTTTAACAAACAACAGTTTTGTTTGATTTTGATACTTTTTCTGCTCGGCAACTGATGTCTGTTTGTGGCGAGATGCTCTGTTCCGGGTCGCCATGTTATTCATAGTGGACGTGATGTTGTTAACTTCCCTGCTCTGTTCCGGGTTGTAATATTACGTCCGCCGAAGAAAAATAAATTTGTATGTGGTGCGTCTTCTGTATACTGTTTATTCTGTGGCACTAGTTTAGGAATAAGATGTACATATGTACATTAATAGTTAGACTCAAACAAGGAAGAAGGTAAAGTTGAGTATGGAGAAGAAGAAAGGGACAAATACCTAAATTAAAATAAAAGTAAAGAAACCTAAATATAAAGACAAAGAGGAAGGAAAATTTAAATACCTAACCTAATAACAATGGTGAACATATTTAGATCAGGATAAAGGAAAAGACAAAGATGAAGAAGGAGATGAAGACAAAGACGAGGAAGAAGATGAAGATGAAAATGAAGATGAAGATGAAGATGAAGATGAAGATGAAGATGAAGATGAAGATGAAGATGAAGACGAAGACGAAGATGAAGATGGAGATGAAGATGAAGACGAAGATGAAGATGAAGATGAAGATGAAGATGAAGATGAAGA
>NW_016158791.1:13824-29091 GCF_001687245.7 Rhagoletis zephyria
AAGATAAAGATAAAGATAGAAAGATAGAGAAGATAGATAAGATGAAGATGAAGATGAAGATGAAGATGAAGGTGAAGATGAACATGAACATGAACATGAACATGAACATGAACATGAAGATAAAGATGAAGATGAAGATGAAGATGAAGATGAAGATGAAGATGATGATGAAGATGAAGATGAAGATGAAGGTGAAGATGAACATGAACATGAAGGTAAAGATAAACATAAACATAAACATTAAAAGCGATAGAGACAAAGATAGAGAGGAAAAAAGTGATAGGGATAAAAAGGAAATACAACTGAAGAATGTGCGATGTTATATTGTGGTGTGTTATGCTACATATGTTATGTTATTTAATCTTATGTTATGGTATTTTATGTTATGCTAAATACTAAGCTAAACTCCCCTCCGCTTAACCCATTCCAACTAATGTTATTTCAGCTCAACTCAACTCACATAAACTATCCTTAATTACGCGGTTGAATTTCAACCGCTGGGCGAACACTAGTTATAATAATAATAATTTGCGATTACGCATATGTTAGTGTTTGGCCGAGCTCTCCTCCGATTTGTGGCGTGCACCTTGATGTTGTCACACAAAGGGGAGGGACCTACAGTTTTACGACGAATCCGAACGGCAATTGTATTTTTATGAGAAATACACTCGTAAGTTTGCCATTGCCTGCCGTGGGGCGACCGCTTGTTAAAAAATCGTTTTTCAAAACTTAATTACAATGTTGCTTTGACCAGTGGTGCGATTCACTATGAGATTTTAACAACTCTGGTTATTGTTAAGTTAGCTAAACGACAACTTTAACAATTTAGGTATTCAGAGCTGTTGTCGTTAACGATGAAAAAGGCCTTAAGTTATTTGTTTTTGTTATTTTTTTGGCCTTTTATAACAATTATATTCAACAATTTATATTGAGCTCGAGGCCGGTTTAAATGAAAATTTTTATTGTGGAAAAGCAACAACAATTTTTTCAAATTATTGGTTTTCCGCAATAAAAATTTTCATTTAAACCGGCCTCGAGCTCAATATAAATTGTTGAAGATAAAAAAGGCCGCTAATTTGGCGACGTCTACGTTGGTGTTGATAACAAAACATAAAAGGTACGTTCTACAATTTTTTTCGTTTGGAAAAAATGCAAGGCACCGCTAGCAATAAAAATATCAAAAATCAAATCAAATCAATGATTAAAAACTTTAAGCTTTACGAGTACACTATTAAAAACAAGTAATATAAATTAAATATTAAACAAATAGTGTGTTAAAATTGTCTATATGGGTTCCGATTATAATCTTTCAATAGGGCGAAAAACAAATATAGAAAGCTGGAAGTGAAAACGTGATAAGCGGAGAACGGATTCTATGAAAATTGCCTTTTTTCTGCTAAAGAGATAGAGTATATTCGGTTAGCTTTTCCTGATTCCATATTCCTGATAATATGAAAGTTTTAAATGTTCCGTATTTATATTAAATAATAAATAAATTATATCAACTCACGTAGAGCGCACGTAAAGTACATTCAAGGCTTTTCTTCGCGAAAATCGAATGAAAATGCTGCCAGAAAACTTCAAAATGCATCTTGTACTATACAGATTAAAGTTTTATGAGTTAGAAACTCGAAAGGATAAAATAGTCAAAGATTCGAAGTACAAATTTATCATATAATGAAACTATGTAGTTCATAGTTTTTCTCTTTTAACTTGTAAAATAAACATTTCTAAAATAAATGTATTTTTTGATTAGTTTTCTGTTTTTGTCTTTTTGTAGTACCTTATTTTTTGTAGGACCTTTTTGCGATTTCTAGTGCCTTTTCTTGCATATTTCGCTATTTTATTTTGCCTTTTTTATAGTCATAAAAATCCGTTCCCTGGCGATAAGTCTATTTTTTTTTTAATATTTCAGGGACTGAATATGCCTTGAATTTAAGGGAATTGAATAATTAAAGTTTTAATTTTCATTTAATATGTGTACATCATTTATTAAAAATATAAATATCATATATGTATGTGCTCATTTAAATACTTATTTATAAATTATCTTGAAACTAGCATAATAAAATCAGCCTTGAAAATAAATATGTAAAAAATGTGCATACAGTGTTTTTTTTTTTAAATATTAACAATCTTTTTCATGTTAATTTTTTTTGTAAACGTTTTATCAACAGCTGCTGAAAAAATATGGCAGGAAAATTTAGAATTATGTTGTTTGCTACTTATGTGTATTTATACATAAATAAAAGTTGCAAAGCTTGCACAAAATTCACAAAAATCAATCAAACTTAATAAAAATTTCACCAAACTTTCAAACTTTTTAATCGGAATCTTTGTTAGATTTTCGGGTATGCAGTTTTGTACCCAATTCAATTTTAGTCTAATAAAAAGCAAGTTAAAAGTCGCTAAAAGTTACCGTTGATTAGATTTTTTTGGGGAATCTGTTGCACATTTTCTTCCATATAAAATGATTGTGAACTTTGTGCTCACACGAGCGTCTTGGCATATGCAACGGATTTGTGCCCTTTGGCGGCAGCACAGTTTAGGCTGCGTTTCATCAGATTCATTTAAGTGAAAATTACTTTGATTTTCGAATTTTTGGTTTCTTTAATCAATTTTAATTTGTTTTTAATTTTGACTTAAGTGACCTATGCGCTTCACTTAAATAAAAATTAGTCAGCTGATTAACATACACACGCCACAATTTTGTGTATCAGCTGTTTACTTGTATACCAGCCCACTTTTAGCACGGTGCTGCCATATTTTTACTCACTTAAAAGAAAAACGAGCTTATCGAAACTGAAAAAAAAAAATTAAATGAGAATTAAACAAAAAATTAAATTAAAGTTAATTTCCACTTAAATGAGTTTGAAGAAACGCAGCCTTAGTGAATCGTACAATCGTTACTGCAAACAACAAAAATTGTTAGCTTACAACTCGACAAGTCGTTGTTAAAAGTTAGTGAATCGCACTACAGGGCTTGAACTCAGGCCCTGCGGAGTGGGAGTGCAACTGCCTACGACTACACCACAGCGGACTGCATGAAATAAAAGTAGTACCATTGGAAGTGATGAAAGCGATGCGAGTTAAAAGTAATTAGAGAAAACTGTCCATCTCATTGATAATTACACTAGTTCACAGGAAATTCCACCGGTGTCAAAATATAACAAACAGCAATAGTTTTTGAGATATAGCCAAATTTCGGTTTTTAGAGATGTCAAAATGTGCACTCACTTAATTGCATTTTTTTTATATAGCTAGCGAATCTTAAATTTCTAAAATAGGGAAGCTTATTAAATTTACTATCTTCTACGTATACAATATTTATGTAAAGTCATTCGTAACAACCAAGAATATCATTGTATATTATATTTAATTGTGGATATAATTTAGCAAAACTCAAAGAAAAGTCACACGCAGTTCACCGAGGTATAGATAAAAATTCTTTCAATACTGAGTCAAAATTAACATCCAGATTGCGTTGAATATTGAGAAAAGCTAGCTCATTGTGTGTTCGTTCTCTGTCCATGCCTGCACATTAGACTGCGCCTAAGTTGTATGGAGAAAATTTATTTCTTAAGCTACAAAACAAGACTCCCCCTAGAGAAGTTCCTTTGTTCATAAAAATGTGCCCTGCGCAAAATTTTTAAAATCGGACAACGGAAAGGCGTGCCTCGAAAGGCCCTAAAGTTCAGCATTTTCATGCAATTTTTCACTAAAGGGTCAAAATTACTTATAATTCAGTGATGTACACAGTTTTGCCCCCCGATGTCAAATATGGCTAACCTATTTTTAAACCTCCACAATTTTTATAGTTACTGAGGTTTTTTCCACGTGAAATTACAATTTTCTTGGAATTCAGATGTTAAATTTTAGCCAACTAAACTTAGATCAAATTGGTACGAAGAAAAAAAATTTGTACTAGCGAACATTTCATACTGGCACATTCCGCCATCTTGGATTTTAAGTTTTTTTGGAGTTTTGCGATTCGCAAGCTTATTTTGCACTTTTCGTAAAAAACGGTTGTACGAGAATTTAATTTCCCAAATTCTTTCTATATACAAACTTTTTAAACAAATACTTTTTTATGGCAAATAATTAGCAAACAGTGCGAACAATTTTGCATTGCCACGGCTTTCGCCATTTTTCAACTGTTTCTGATAAAAATGCGTGGCATATTCAAATGCCATAGTTGTAAAGCGAAATCTAGTTTACGGTTAGTTTAGATGCCATATTTGAGGCGCCATGCTGAAGTTTTCACAGAAAAATCTCAATAACTTTAAAAGATGGGGAGGTTTAAAATACTGTAGCTATTTTTGACATCGGGGGATAAAACTCCATTAAGTGCCATTAAAATATAATACATTTCCCACTGACTTATAGGCAAAATATTGACCACTGTGTGAAAAATTTCATGAATTTTCTGAACTTTAGGGCCTTTGAGGCACGTGTTTCCGTTATCCGATTTTAAAAATTTTGCGCAGGTCACGTTTTTATGATCAAATGAACCTTTATGGGGGGATTCTTGCTTTGTAGGATAAAGTTGCAAAATAAGGGCAGTCTAATGCACATGCATGATGATATTCGTTGAGTTATTTTGCAAAACTATAACTAAACTAGTGAACCCGCATGGCGTTAAAACGCCAAAATTGAATTTAACTTTTTAAACAGGTTGAAACACTATTTAAAACCCCAAAAAAGACATTTATGAGCGAAGACCCATGGTGTCGGTTTTTCTTTTCATAAAACCACTCGATACCGCTAAAAAGCTTTGGCTTCAAAAAATAAAACCTTATTACACATCTATGCACAAACCCAGTTCTTTAATTTGAGTTGTCATTTTGGAAATTCGAAATAACGGTGTATGAAAATCGAATGACCTTAAAAAAAAAAAAAAAATATGCAGCAACCCAATTATAAGTATTATCAACTAAAGTTTTCTATAAACTCTTTCGTTTCACACTAATACTTTGATATTTCAATTAACTTGTGCATAAGTACAACACATTCGACTTTTTAAACAGGAGGCAACCCTCTTTAAAATTGTATTCCAACTAAAGTCTTTTTAGATCTTTTTGTTCTGGCATTGTGATACATATTTCAATTAACTGATCAATTATATTGAATTAGTTGGCAACTCTCCTAAATACGGTTCAGAAATAAATTATTTTCAAACTCATTTCGATTGATACTCATATTTTGACAATCTATTTAACTTATTAATTAATTTTAATCTAAGTTTTTCAACAGGTGGCAACCCTCTTTAGGAACCCACAAAAATTCTAAACGTTCAAGCTAAATATTTCTAAACACTCGTGTTTGATATCTAGATTTTAAAATTGCATATAATTAAATTAAATTCGAATTTCAGAACAGGCGGCAACCTATTCAAAATAATTTTCGAGCTAAAATCTTTTTAAATATCTTTCGTATGACATTGTTATAAATATTTCAAGTATCTAATGAATTAAGTGGAACGAAATTTTTTCAACACGTGGCAACCCTAGTAAATGTTGTTCAGAAATAGAGGGTTTTAAACCCATTTAGATTGATAACCATCTTTTTGTAATTCACTTAACTTATTCAATAATTTGAGTTTAACCTTTTAAACTGATGACAACCTTCAGACACATCAAAAATATTGTTAATTGTTAAACTAAATTATTCATAAAACTCTTTCATTTTACAACCATTTTTTAATTTCATTTAACTTGGGTATAAATTAATTTAATTCAACTTTTTAAACAGGTGGCAACCCTTTCCAAAATAATTTCAAACTATTACCTTCTCAAACCTCTTTTTTCTGGCACCCATATGATGATACCTTATTCGCTTACCTAATTCATTTAATTAAAATTGAATTAGATTTTTTAAACATGTGGAAACCCCACTACACGTAGCTGAGGTACAAAGCCTTTTCAAAACCAATTCGGTTGATACCCATATTGTAACAATTTGTTTAACTTTTTTAATAACGTGAGCTTAATTTCTTAACAGGTGGCAACTCCTTTCGAAAAATTGGAACCTTACTGCAACTCTGCAGTTTAAGCCCTTTAAATTGACACCTTATTTGTGAAAATCGAACGAACGGTGCAGATCTTTTACGCTGCACAAAAAATGCCTTCGCGTATTATATATATAGATAGGGAAGCGATGGGTGTTATACTTAGACCACATAAGGAAATATTTCTGTAGAAAAAACGGATATCTGAATTTTTGCTAATTTTTTAGGGATAACACAGGCCAACAAAAATAAAAAAAAAATTTGGTACGGCAAACGTTTAAGCTGTTTTTGGTCGAATTTTTTGGTTTTGATTACGAATCCGTAAGCATAAAGTTTGAAAAAAATGGGGTCAAAGTGTCAAAAAATCGCGGGTTTTCCAATATTTTAGAAGTTCTAGCAAAGAAACAAAAGGTAATAGAACCTTCCTGGCTTAAATTAAACCTAGATCTCTCGACTACTATATCTGAAAAGAGATCTTAAATATTTGAGTAGTCAACTTGCAAAGTGCTCTATGTAAAATTTTTTCGATAGCAAAAGTCACTATAATACTTACTGTATGTACATATATATAAATACACTTTCAAAAGTCGCTATAATATTTATTGTACATATTTATACAAGCTCAAAAGTCTCCATCTTTTGATGAACTTAGAAAACTGCAAAAAAAAACGTAGTAGTTTCGGTGCCTAGTGGAAGACGTCGTAAAAAAGAAGTAGACCAATCTTCATGGAAGAGAGAACGCGAAAAGCTAAAAAAAGCTAGCCATGTAAAAGTTACTGTTTCAAAACTCGCTATATTAATTTTTTATATATACAATTTGCAAAAACTACCATACTGCGATTTTGTTTTTTTATTGTTATTAGGCTCTTATTTATCAAAATATCGGATAATAAACCAAAAGATATAATTTGGTTTTTATTTGTTGTTGTAGACGTTTTTTTTTTTTTAATTTATGGCTTACTATTATAAAATCACATAACGCTGTTTGCAAGTGGACTACTCATTTGAGATCTTAAAATATTTTTTACCAGAGGGGGGTTTAAACTTGACCCCTATTTATTGAGCTAACTTGACTGGGCTAATTGAGTTTGCAATGATTTCTAGCTTAAATAGTATGCGTCGCAATTTTTCGGCTTAAAAAGTTTTCATACAAAAGTAATCACCTGTACTGCAAGGTGGCAAATTTTGCAACAAATACCGCAGTTGATAAAACTTTCCGATGTTTCATGAATCCCACTACTGTGTATACTTATGCCAGATTTTTGGTATGTATGTACATATGTATGTCAATGCATCATATATCATCTTTGTGTTATGTGTGCCACTGTAGTCACTGGTAAAATAAATGCGGAAGCCAAAGATCATAGATTAACCGAGTCAACTTTAGTCAACTACCGTAAGAGTGCATGTATAAATGGACCAATGAAGAATGAAGTTGGGTACACACATACACACATACATACATATGTACATGCACATGAACGTGCTTTCGTTTTGGGAAAGTTTGAAGGATTAAGGCAACAAGTTTGAGTGTTTGAGTGACAGATGACATATGACTGAAATTCTAAAAAAGAGATAATGTGTGGACTAAAGAGTAATATGGAAAAGCATCAAGCCGAAGCAATGCAGTTGTCCGCCGTGCAGATATAAATCTTCAAAAAGAACTAATTAAGTAGAAAGTACAAATATGCAAATGTACCACACAAAAATGAAAATAAGTGTTGATGTTTGCGGGTCTTACATGAATTTTGCAATGGTTTGAAGTATAAATGCATACATGATCTTTAAGGTTTTTGCTTGGCTTAGATTTTAGAGTTTTACAAATTTTGTATACTTGGGTGTCAAGTAATAAGTACAAGCAATGGCCTCTAGAACGGACAATAATGTATAGTGGATTGGATTGAGGTCTGGGCTAACAGGTGACCAATCAGTCGTAGAAGTGAAATTCGGAATATGATTTGGTGTCGATTTTGACTTATGAGCTGAGCGTAGTCTTGTTGACACCAAAACACGGGCTGAGCGATGGACACGTTGAGCCCTCGGAACGAATTCGGATGCATGTCGTGATGACAGAGCGTACACCATAGGGTTCTGTTTATCGAACGATTCTTCGCCAGTAAAACTTTACTCGTCAGTAAACAGATTTGGCTGTGACCAGTGTTGCCGCGACGTTATGAAAAATCGTATCGTAAAAGAAACAAAAAATGGATCAAATGTATCCAACATTTTCTATTTAAGTATCAAAGTATCAAGATAGAAAAAACTTAAAAAAATGTTATTTGGTTTCATACCTTTGGTTTTTATTATTATCAATAACCGAAAAATCATGTAATTCGCATTCATACACATACATATGTATGTACATGAAGAAAAATATTTAACATATTGTGACAATCTATCAAAAAAGAGATTATTGTTTTTAATCTTATATAGAGACGAACAAAAATAATATGTACATATAGATTTTATATAAACTTGAATTAAAATATATGAACATACTTAAAACTATGAGCTGTCGATCATTTACGTTAATTACAGGCCAACAAAATTTAAACAAGCTTATGTTGACTAAAATATTATAGCCAATTCTGATGGGATTTGCCCCGTATAATCCAAGTCTGACCCTAAAGATATTAGATTGGCTCTAGTTTTCGAGCAACTTAGGCTTAAGGTGCCAAAAAACGTATTTCTGGACATTTTTGAGCCTTTTTAAAATAATAAATTGATGCAATATATCTATATTTGGTGATTAATCCATTAAACCTCGAGTTGTACTTCAAAGATTGGTGCAGGAATTTCTGTAGTTTGTGGATAAAGGCCGTTAACCCTTTAACCATAATTTTTTTAATTTTGTGTATGAAAGGGCAGTGTTTAGGCTTTCATATCCTCCCACACATACAGATATATTGCATTAATTTATTATTTTACAGAGGCTCGAAAATGTCCAAAAACTCATTTTTCGGCATCTTTAAACCTAAGTTGCTCGAAAACTAGAGCCAATAATATCTTTACGCTCAGACTTGGATTATACGGGGCAAATCCCATCAGAATTGGCTACAATATTTTACGCAACCCCAAAATGTTTCAATATTTTCGTTCAAATTTTAAAAGCTTCCACAGCATACATACATAAATATTTTATCTTTAACATGTATCAAAATTTGTACTACGAGAAAAATTTAAGTATCTCGCGAAATAAGCGAAAAAATAAAGCATCTTCCGAAAATATGCACAAACAAGTATCCCTTTTGAAGTATATGGATCAAAACGGGATGACTGGCTCTGACCTTTTATGGCGTACTGGCGAAACAAGGCTTTCTATTTAGACTTGAGTTTTTGTTTCAACGCTTGTGTAAGCAAGCACCCGGTGTGTCTTTTATATGCACTGGAATTTTTATTAAGGGTATTCACGATCCGGTGCATACTGTCTAGCATGGTTACGGTGACCATATTAACCAACGTAAAATAAAGGACTTTTTTTTCAAAATGATTTGGGAATACGCACACACAACTTGTATGAGAAAAGTACCTTAACCATATCGTAATTTAAATCAAATATTTACCAGTTAACTATATTATTTAATTGTACAAGTTCCCCTGCTGTAGCGAAAAATTAAGCCAAATCCTTTTCAAGGCCTTCGCCATCCTTTGCCAGCAAAATGTGTTTACCATAATTCATACTGCACAACGAAGCCAGCACACAGTGGTTCAAAATTGGAATTGAATGTTCATAAATCACCGCAGCCTTCATTTTTCAACCAATTTTTACTAAAAACTAAAAAAAAATATTTATTTTGTTGAAAATTTTTTATAACATTTAAAATTTTTGTGTAATTTTTTCACAATTCTTTTCACCTAGTGTAACATTTATTCACTGGAACAGGAGAACACATTTTCTTGAAAATTGCTACTTTTTCTGCATTTTGCACTAAAAAATTTAATATAATTAAATAAAAATTCACAAATCAGGCTCAGGCAAAATAATCAAATTAAGTGAAAAACAATTAAGGCTCCAGTGAACTACGATCACTAAATGCCAGTTTTTAACCACTGTGTAGCAGGGGGTTTATTGTTATCTTTCAGTGGAAGTGGAAACTCAGCGTGCAACACGATCCTGGGCACATCTTTCTCTGTGCTTATAGATTGTACAAAGATTACCGATTAAGTAGAAACCCTTAAGTGGGGTGCGAATATAAGGGATATTTTTATTTTTCATATTCTGTGTTTAAAATTTTACCTCTGAAAAATGCAGAGCTGATATAANCTGTAGCGAAAAATTAAGCCAAATCCTTTTCAAGGCCTTCGCCATCCTTTGCCAGCAAAATGTGTTTACCATAATTCATACTGCACAACGAAGCCAGCACACAGTGGTTCAAAATTGGAATTGAATGTTCATAAATCACCGCAGCCTTCATTTTTCAACCAATTTTTACTAAAAACTAAAAAAAAATATTTATTTTGTTGAAAATTTTTTATAACATTTAAAATTTTTGTGTAATTTTTTCACAATTCTTTTCACCTAGTGTAACATTTATTCACTGGAACAGGAGAACACATTTTCTTGAAAATTGCTACTTTTTCTGCATTTTGCACTAAAAAATTTAATATAATTAAATAAAAATTCACAAATCAGGCTCAGGCAAAATAATCAAATTAAGTGAAAAACAATTAAGGCTCCAGTGAACTACGATCACTAAATGCCAGTTTTTAACCACTGTGTAGCAGGGGGTTTATTGTTATCTTTCAGTGGAAGTGGAAACTCAGCGTGCAACACGATCCTGGGCACATCTTTCTCTGTGCTTATAGATTGTACAAAGATTACCGATTAAGTAGAAACCCTTAAGTGGGGTGCGAATATAAGGGATATTTTTATTTTTCATATTCTGTGTTTAAAATTTTACCTCTGAAAAATGCAGAGCTGATATAAGGGACAGTTTAAGAAATAAAGGACAAAAGGCGTCCTTTATTTTGAAAAAAAAAATATAAAGGACAGGGGGCTAAAATAAAGGACTGTACTTTAAAATAAAGGACGGATGGTCACCGTAAGCATGGTGCATAGATTGCATAAATAGCATGATTGGCTAATTTTCTTTTTGTTTGAACACATAAAAAAACAACAAAATTATCCAACCGTGCTATTTATGCTATCTATGCACCATGCTAGACAGTATGCACCGGATCGTGAATATCCCAATTATATTTTGTGTATTTGCTAGTTTGTATGTCATATCCCCATTTCATACGCGACACTGCGTATACTTAATCATAATATTCGTAGTGTTAAGAATAGGCCACCGCACTTACCACAATGGCAATGCAGTACACAAGTGGTTCACAAATTAATGCCCGAAGAACACACCTACATACATATATACATATGTACAAACATACATGCATATGAGCATACATATATACTTACAAGCATAGTATTTCATAAGCCACAAGTAGGTTCAGCATAGAGCAGTAAGAGTAAGGCAAAAAGTCAAACCAAAACGGAGATAGTAATTACTGCAGTTGTTGACAGTTACAGCAAACATGGAAGCTATTAAATATATATAAAAATTCGGACTTCAAATCCATTCGGCTTAGTATTAAAATAATTGAATACGTTAGAAATTTGAGGACTTACAGCCAGTTTCACCAGATTCATTTAAGTGAAAAATAATTTGATTTTCCAATTTTTGGTCTCACCAATCCATTTCAATCTGTTTTTGTTTGTGAATTAAATCAGAATAACCACACTCAGAGGTGTTACACGTTTAATCATCTGATCATTGTGTATATGGTGCTTACTGGTATACCAGCCCTGCTTTTACAACACAGCGTGCCAAAGCTTTCAAAAGCTCTCAGTAGAAATGAAAGCTTTCGTTGGCGTAGTCTGTTTTACAACCACATTTTACACAATTAAATAAATAGCTTATTGAAACTGAAAATAATTTAAACGAGAATTAAGTAAAAAATTAAATTAAAGTTAATTTCCACTTAAATGTTAGTCTATATACATGCTTATTTCTAAAAGGTATTTTTGAATTACCAACTGAATAATTAAGACCTCATTGCGATGAAGGGAAGCGCACGTACGCGCAAAAACTAGTTAGGTTATTAAAATTTTGTTAATCATTAAAAAGGGGGATTTTAAAAGCTAAAACCACTGTATCTGGTCAATCCAGCGCCATATCGTTCATACTACTTCATCCGGTTTAATAAAAAATACAAACTTCTTAATAGGGTTGCCACATGTCTAAACTTTAGTGACTTATAGCGTTTTCTTTTCTTGAAATAATATTGCGTTTATTCTGCCTTGCGCCAGGGCTGTTAAGTTTTCGTGTTTTTTTCTCAGCATTTTCACATGCATATTGCGTGCTCTTTCCTTAAAATGTAGCACTCTGATAATGTTGCCATATAAGAAGGTGACATTTTTTTCGAGAAAAGAAAACGCCATTAAACATATATATGTCTTGAGCGATTAGCAGCGAAAGGCGGGTAAATGCACTCTAAATCATAATAAACAATTTTGAAGCTGGTTGCCAATTATCTAAAAATTTCTACGTGAAGTTCTAAGCTAATTTGCTGAAAACCCCTTGGCTCTAAAATCAATTTGGAATTGCGAAAATAAGCAAATTATTAAATTTTGTAAAAACAAGCATACTATAAGAGTTTTTTTTTTGTTTATAAGGAGTTCCTTTCAGCATTTACCCTTTTCTTAAAACCTCCACTAGAGGGTGCAACAGTGAAAATTATCACTTTTTTCGAAACCTATTTTCACAATTTGGCAAATTCTAAATTGATTTTAGACCCATGGTTTCTTCGGCAATTTTTTTAAGAAATACATGTAGAATCCTGCTATATTGTACGCTCATAATAAAAAGAAAATTGACCCGCCCTAATGTATACCCTTGCGGTGCAGTTTTCGCTATTTTTCTTTGTTTATTTAATGTGTATATATCGTGTTTTACCATATAAATTCACATTTCAAACCTGTACAAAAATTATAAAAATTCTACAACTACAACCTACCAATTACACTCAAAAATGTTTACCCTTATATTCGGAGTTTTTGGAAAAATTTTTGGTATGCAGTTTTTAGCCGTTTACATTTTAGCGGGATAAAATGCTAATTTTAGGCGAACAACATAAGATTCCACTGTAATGTTGTTTCTTTTGCTTTTGTATCAAGGGCGATAATTACTACATCGAGTTTGACACGAATTGATATGTAGAACGATTACCGAGATACACATATGGGTTCATAGATGGCAGTGGCACAACCATTTTCCAAAATTTTTTTATAATCGTATTTCCTGCTAAAGAGTTATTTACAAAACATCCATTTTTAATAAACTAGCTTCAGTAATTACTGATTTATCGCAGATTTTATATTTATCTAAATTACCGTTATATGTACGGTGACCACCCGTCCCGTATTATACGGGACAGCCCTCTTTTTTGACCTATTGTCCTGGTAATTTATTTATTTTATACGGGACGCCAAATGTTCTGTATTTCTTTTAATATCCTGTATTTGTCCAGTATTCGGTGTTCCGACGCCTTAACAGCTCATTAAAATGGCATGCCTATGAACGAGTTTTAAGTGATGTTGGTATATGATCGTAATTTTCTTTATAAACAGTTATTATTTTCTAATCTGAATGCCTGTGAGGAATACATACAGTGGCCAAAATGGAAATTAAGACTCGACATTTTAGTAAGTTTTGATTTTTTTTCCTTAGTTCATTTAATTTTTATTATTTACAAACTTCCAACTTTGTGCAAAAAACTATTAAAATTAATTCTGTAATGTTTCGCCAAAATTACAGACTTTTTAATTATAATCTTTAGAAAAAAATTTGGTTTGCAGTTTTTTAACTCACTAAAATTGAGTATAATAAAGTGCGCGTGGAAAGTGCTGCTCATTTGCTTCTCTTTCAAAAAAAAGGTCGAACATACTTACTTTGTGTGAAAAAATGCGTAAAACCGTCAACAAAACAAATTGCCAAAAATTAGTGGTAGGCCTTATGGTCTGATTATGCATACTTCGCAAAACTTCGCATAAATTTCAGGTGAAAATCTGTTGATTGCAGTTTGTATGTATTCCATTATCCAGAAATTAGCAGAAATTGTAAAAAATTTGCGATCTGTTAAGTTTAGATTTTGCTTTACGTTGTCATAAGTGACATTTCAATTGCATTAGTACCAATAGTATTATTTTTTACAGAGATGCATGGAAGGAATATTAGGGGGATTCACGACTCCATCTATGTAATTTTGGGAACAAGTAAAGAATAGGGCCCGTTGAGCTAACAAGTAATTTTTAGCAAAAAAAACCGACATAAAAAAAGATATATATATGTATATATATTTCATGATCCAATGATCGGATCTAAACCAAATTAGTATGGGACCACCTCTGAGACACTACCTTTCTATTGCAAAAAGAATTATAAATCGGTTGACGTAGTCCAAAGTAATGCGGTAACATACATCAAAAAAAACTCCGATGAACTGATAACCTCCCGGTTAAAAAAAAAATAAAAAATGAGCATGGCCCGACGCTTTTCTCTGATTTTAATGGAATACATTCCGTTTTGTTGCAAATTCATAGGAGCGGCGCTAGGGAGGGTAAACGTTGAATTTTCAATATCTTCAAAAGCTTATATTTTGAAAAGTTTTGAACCAATTTTCAAAGTATGGATAGGGTTGGAAAGGTAATTGAAAGTCCTTTGATTTTATATGTGTATACAACATATATGTATATATAAATTATGGGAATTTTTTTCAATAAAATTTGTTCTCTTAAAAAAACTATATTAAAAGATATGCACAAGATAGCAAAGAGCACAAAAACACCTTTAATTAAATATATGATTTATAATGTTAAAAGAAAAAAAGCTCTGCTGGCGAACAATTGGAAGAAAATATCTCGCTATTTTTAACCGACTTCCAATATCGGAATATTTTTTATTTTTTATTTTTTATTTTTTATTTTTGTATGTTACCGCATAACTTTGGACCACGTCAACCGATTTCGATAATTTGCATCGGAAAGGTACCGAGCAAAAAAACACGATTACCACAAAAACGAAAGTGGAAACGAGCTAGGCGATGGGAATCGCTTACCGTTTCGCTTCAAGAAGGCCTTATTTTAACATGGGCATGTCATTGGAGGTAAGCCCTTACCCGCAGCATTACCTTCAAACGAAGGGAGAACGCATGGATAAACAGAATCCAGAGAAGCGAACAAAGAATGCCTTACAGAGAAA